>NW_015629541.1:79546-146272 GCF_001515625.1 Sinocyclocheilus rhinocerous
TATATTAGTATTATTATATCTAAGTTACATTATGTTGTAATACAACTGCACTTTAAAATAAAAAATTATATTTCATAATTATATTATTTTAGTTTACTGTAGTAAAATATGTCTTAATTTCTTTATTTGGCAGAGTTAAACCCTCAAGGTCATTAATAAAATAAGAACAAATAAACAAATTACAACCAATGGCACCAATAAATACAATAGAGACGAAAGGTAAGCAAATCTAGCAGTTTTTAGAGCTTTTCTATAAGTAGAAGTACTTTCCCTCCATGCAATACTAAATACCTCTAGTTTTGTTGTCTTCCAGCTGTGCTCCATTCTCCGAGCTGCTCTCTTTAGGGTGCCAGTGTGCTCGTTATACCACAGTGTCAAACTGTTTTCCTTAATCTTCTTTAAGCGTAAAGGAGCAACCATATCTAAAGTGCTAGAAAAGAGAGAGTCCATAGTTTCTGTTACAACATCAAATTAATATTATTATTATTATTATTATTATTATATTTTTTATTTTTATTTTTTTTTAGATCTATTGCTCTAAATGGTGAGTGTGTTGTGTAACTCAAGTGTGATGTTACTATGACCAACATCTGTGCATCACAGATTATCATCATCATCAGTCTTAAAGCATCAGACATTTGTTGACAGTTGTTGCTGTGGCAACTGTGTGATGCTGTTGCCACACATGCACAGGTTGAAGATGCCTTTAGACAGAAATGATCAATGAAATCTTGCATGGAAACGGCTTAAGTAAATCAGCAATCAGTCCAGCTTGATTGCACGTGAAGAGAAAATCGAGAAGTACTTTGCCCGACTGATTATTCCATAATGTAGCCGTTTTGAGCAATGATTATCAGCTGATTAATGATACAGTGTTCAGACTTACAGTGTGGGTTTGAAGTGTTGCTTTAATTGGGCCACTGACAGTACAGGAAAAACCTCATTCATTTTCTCCAGAGAAACAGATTTTTAGCTATAATGTATCAAAATTTCAAGAGAGACCTACAATGAGCTCTAATTACCAATGACAAATCATTTACTTGCCCTCACTATATATATATATTTTTTATTATTATTATATTTGATACATCAGGCTTTCATGGCTCATATAGTATGATATAATGAGAATATGAAGGAAAAACACCTCGATTTTATTCAGAGACCCAACGTGAGCAAAAAAATGCAATTTGGTACAGATGCTGATATTTATGTGGAAAAAAAGTGATGAAATTCTGATGCTTGTAATGTAAATCAATGAGATCTTTATAACAGTATAGTGGATACTTACATACAATTATATAAATATCATTCATCACTCTATATCTCCAATAATATGTCGTAGTAATGATGACCAAAATATATAATTCAATGCAATCCAATGATGATTGAGAGATGAACAAATAAACATTCCTCAAAAGCCTGATGATCATATTTGAGACTCACTGATTTTTCTAAAAATGATGTCTGGATAATCAAGTAAACTGAAGCTGCTTCAGTCCAGTAAGTGTTCACCTTGAAATATTACTAAAAATATCAAAGTTATTCTTAGGTTTACTTTAAAAAGATCAGTAAAGATTTCACAGCAAAAAGACACGTGAACCATGAGCTGAAGGTGGATGTTTGTACAATTATACTAAAAGGCCTTTTACTTGTTATTACTTATATATTTTGCTTTTTATGATTATTATTATTTTGGTGATGTGATGTCACAGTCAGTAACGACACAGTCTGGGGATGCAAGAGTGATATGTCTGATATGTCAATTTTGTGTTAAAGATCTTTATATATGTCTTGAGGTTAGCAAATATCACCTAATGTATCCTGCTGACATATAATTAGGTGAAAACCCCAGGCCGCTCATTATCCCATTATAGCTGTGAATCTGAATACAAACTGCCAACGGGTCTATAATAGCTTGTCAGCACTTCTGATAGCTTTTGACGTGAGTGCGCCGAGACGTCAACATCACTTTCATTGCCGTCATATTACCCTCCTCCACATGACTGCTCATAAATCTCTCGAGTCCAGGTCCACATTTGTTTTGACTGTGTTTTGACTCAAATCATATTTTCAAAATATAAAATCAGTTAGCTTCAGATTTCATCATCGTTCATATTACTTCATAATTGCACTGCATTATCTTGGGACATCAAGTTTCACCAAACTTCATTCATGTGTGTACGGGTTCAATCTGTGGTCACACAAATAATAATGACTTATCACTGTCTATGAGGACATTTCTATGAAAAATTACCTGAAAAAAAAATTCTTTTTCGTCACTTTAAACTCGCTAAATAAAACGTGTAATATCTTTTAATGCATGCGCTTAAAGACATAAAAGGGCTTTAAAGGGTCATGAAATCACCTGTTTCAGCAGAGGTTAATTCTTCTCTCAAATGCATGCTGTAATTCACCATTACATGCAACAAATGAATATTTGACAATATTTTGCACAGCTGTTTGCATTGTATTTTGCATAGGATATATTTAACGCACTGTTGCATTTTTTATAACTTTAAAGGGTTTATTTGGAGTGTTTATATAAGCCGTTTGATCGGTTACATCAAGGAGCTTTAAAGACTGGTTACATTTAGGTTGTGGATGAATTATGTTTGTGTTGAAGACACAATGTGATGTGAATTTATGCCATGCAGAAACTGCTGCAAAGCAAAAACAAACACTCACTTGCGAATGCGATCCATGAAAGCATCAGTTATTGTACGCAATCTGATGACATCTGTAAGAGTTTTGCAATACATCAAGAGCACAGTAAGTACATAGTTCCATTTTTAAAGAACATAGAAATAAGCCTCCAGTAATATAATGTGTGATCATGCCTCATAAAGCCTGAGACCACCAATGAAAATGTTTCTATGTTGAGTTCTTTTTTTATTCAGCGCAGAAATTCACTCATTACAAATGCAAAAACTTGAATCAGCATAACAAATGGAGTAAAACATGAACATGAATTTTATATTTTCTCAGTATTTGTTGCATCTCTTTTCTACTTTACTGACAGAAGCACTGGTCTGCATGATCTGAGACGATCCACAGAGCATCCTGAGCTTCAGTGGAAGAAGAACATTTGACCAGCCACATTTCACATCATAACGTTTTCGTTTGTACAAACGCCCACCTTCAGTCCGTGCTTCACATGTCTTTTTGCTGTGAAATATTTACTGATTTATATCAAGTAAACATAAGAATAACTTTGATATTGTTAGTAATATTTCAAGATGAACACTTACTGGACTGAAGCAGCTTTGCTTTACTTGATTATCCAGACATCCTTTTTTTTTTTTTACGAAAATCAGTGAGTCTCAACTATGATCATCAGGCTTTTGAGGAACGTTTATTTGTTCATCTCTCAATCATCATTGGATTGCATTGCATTATATGTTTTGATCATCAAACTAAGCATTAAATATCATCTTACTAAGACATATTATTGGAGATATAGAGTGACGGCTAATATTTATATCATTTTATGTAAGTATCTGCTATTATGTTATAAAGGTCTCATTGATTTACATTACAAGCATCAGAATTTCATTTTACTTTTTGGCCGTATAAATATCAGCATCTGCACCAAATTGCATATTTTTGCTCACTTTGGGCCTCTGAATAAAACCCAGCTTAATTTTCTCACTATATCATACTATGTGAGCCATAAAAGCAATTTTTCAATGTACTCTCATCATCAGACTCTGGGACCTTACTCTATATATTGAAATGAACATTCAATGTTGCTCATTTCTGCTAATTGTCTGGTTGTCGTCTTCATTTACACTTCATGCAGTGAATCTGGGCCAATATCGATTAACGCAGCGTGTTTGTGAAGCAACAAAAAGCAATCTCCTTCATTTCAGTGTATCCAGCTTTGTCATTACATCTGAGTCCAGCACTAAGCCTGTCGGAAGACGGGATTTCTGCCGTCATATTGCAACAAAATGGTTTGTAGGCCTTATATTTGATCAGAGAAGAGGAAACTCCTAACGCAAGGTTAGATTGACCTTTTTCGTGATATTGCATTTTCCAAAAACTGATTTACTGTGGAAAACACGTCACTGATTTTCTTTAGGATTGCAGGAGAATGCAGAGGGTTGCTGTTGAACGAGAATCTCTGATCGAAGGTGTCTGTTTCACCAGAACAATCTGCTGCGTTCAGATCCTCATACATGCTTCGTCTAAATACTGTAGGTCAGAAAAAATCCCTGAGCAATCACATTAGTATGATCATAAACATGACTGGAAGCTCTTGCCATCTGTACAAGTGACCATTTGGGGGGGCCAACTCTCTCTCTCTCTCTCTTTCGCTCTCTCTATCTATATATATATATATATGCGCACACACACACATCACTCATATCGCGCGGCACGAACACAGAAACATTCTGGAGCACAGAAACTTGTTGTGAACACTACCCCACAACTACATTTTAAATTATATATAATTTCTCAGCAACAAGGTGTTTTTGAAGTAACTAAACTTACAGCTTCATTGTTTGTAGAGAGAGATGCAGGTAGTTACATGCAGATGCAGGGAATTACAAACCAACTTTTCATCTCTTTCTCTCTCTCTCTCTCTCTCTCTATCTCTCAATCGATCAATAATTAATTGAAATAAATGCTATAATTCATTCAAACAAATGTGATCTTACCGCACTATTTTTGAAGTAACTAAACTTACAGCTTCATTGTTTGTAGAGAGAACGTACAGATGCGGGTAAGTTGATTCACACATGCAACTTTCATCCTCTCTCTCTCTCAAAATGGCCATATTTGAGAAAGTTGTTTGCTTTTGATAGTTTTCACGTGACGTCACACACTTACAGGAACACCCACATGGAGGACAAAACAGGGCTTTCCTCCACTGACCACCAGTTATTTTTAGGAGGATTGCATTTAGTAGTAATGTAGTAAGGCCAAATTCGGTATACACTTTATTGATGATGCAGACTTCGTACAGGCAAGCAGATGAACCCAGAATATAAACGCAATGCGCAAAGTTTAATATTAAATGTTTTTCCATAGAAACCCATTATAAAGAAGACGCTTAACCATTTAGCACATTGCGTTCATATTTGCTTGCCTGAATAAAGCTCGCATCATCAATAAGGTGTGTACTAATTTCATCTTTTAAAGATGCTGAGAGCATGCCGTTAGTCTGAGCACACATTTTTTTCCATTTACAGGTTAAAATTTGGTAAGTGTTCCAAACCTGTCCTGGTTGAGTAAACAGCGTCGGGCAGGTAATTAATCACAGCGCGTGCCCTTTACGTCTCGCTGCGGTCTACAGCGAGCAGGTGACATGCAGTGCTAAGCAGCATTCTCTCATCTCGAAGAGTTTGTTCTAATGCGCCATAATGCATTGAATGGCAGCTTAGAATTTTAATGCATGTCATTTTGTCATTTTAAATTGTCGATAAAAAGCTTGAAGTGTATGAAAGAGTTGGTTATCGTTGATGCATCTTGCGGTTGGGTTTTTATTGTGTAGGGTCATCAGTGTGTGATGTTCAGTGTTTTGTTAGTATATGGTAGAAAATCAGCAGATAATCAATCTTGATTCAGTAGGGAACTAGTTCTACCCTAGTTACACGCTTTTTGACAAATGAGTTTTCACAAACTCTTTCCAGTCTTTTGTGATGAATGATTTTTAATAATCAGAATGATTTGCTAATGAATATTTTAGACCCATTTAAGGCTTTTCACACCGTGCTTAACCACAGGTTATCAGCGTTCGAGGGGAGATGCCAAATGGTGACGGAAAACATGAATTGGAGCGAAGAAGAAACTGTTTTGGAGTGTTTTATTCTTACCTTTATAGTCTGAAAAAATCAATTTAGGAAAAACTTGATAGCAGTCTGCAACATAGAAGATGAGGATGTGCAATGCTATAGAGCCGATACATAAGCAGGTCAAGCGCTGTGTTCATCCAAGACCACAAATATGCACAGAAGAACGTTAACCCAGGGTTTAGAAATGTACAGTATGAAACGTCATCTTATGAATACACAGAATTACAATCTCTATTGTGGACCAGTTACGCTTATTTGTTAAAAAAAAGAACAGATTAATAATGATTAATTGAAGAACCAACATCATTATGGTTTTGAAATTTTACATTTACATGATAATAATTTATGATGTTTTATGTGTGTGTGTGTGTGCGTGTGCGTGTGCGCGTGCGTGCGTGTGTGTGTGTGGTTCAGGTATACCCTATCCAGAGCTGGGTAGTAACTGATTACACGTAATCTGGATTATGTAATCAGATTCCAAAAATCAAGTACTTGTAGAGTATATTACATTTTATAATGTTCATAATCAGATTACAGTTACTTTTTATGGATTACTTGATTACATATTCACACTGTGGCAGTAAATCATTCTTAATTGAATGATTCTCCGTAATTCTTCACATTCGCTTGTGTACAGTTCAGTGTCACTTAATGGTTTCATTGACGTGCAGGTAAACAAATATTTCTATTTTTTAGTGTTCAAGTGTTTTAATAATTAATTTGGCATTTTTATGGTTTAATTCATTGTTAGTTTTATATCAACTCACAAAACCACTGCAGTTCTTATATTAAGTCCAGTTTGAGAAACCCTGGTGTAATGTAATGTTTAATGCACTATATGATGTTCCTATATAAAACATTTTTTTATTTATTTCTTACTCTTTGCTTTTAATGATAAGATAGATCAAAAGTAATCTAAAAAGTAGTCAGAATACATTAACTAAAATGAGCAACCTAGATTACATTACTCACTACAGTTTTCATCATGTAATCTACCGACTACATTTTGCAAGTAATCTACCCAACAGTGTGTGTGTGTGTGTGTGTGTGTGTGTGTGTGTGTACTACTACCATTCAGAATTGATACTTTCATTCAGCAAGAATGTATTAAATTGATCAAAAAGGACAGTAACGATATTTGTAATGTTTCAAATGTGTGTATGTATAGTGTATACACTGTAAAATGTAATGGAGTTTACTTGATTGCCTCAAATTTAGTAAAAAAAAAAATAATTTGTTCATGTTTTGAGTTAAAGCTTACTACCACTTTGTAGAGGCAACTTTATTTGTAGGTTACCAGAAAACTTGTGTACTGGTAACTTAGTTTTACACGTTGAAATTAGTTCAGTCCACTTAAAGACTTAAGTAGATCAAAGTTTTATTGCAAGTTGTGATACAAAGACAGACAAACGAGTGTAGGGGAGCATTTGCTGGGGAGTGTTATGCATTTATTTGTTATGTACAATTATTAAACTGCAAACACTACTCAAATAATTTGTGTATTTGAAACTTAACTGAATTAAAGGAAATTATTAAACTAAAAATATCAATTTAACTCAAATCCCTTGCAGTTAACCATTAGCTAGTAATGCATGAATTAATGTAACTAGCAAACAGACATCACTGCATTGACAACTACACAGCTACTGACTTTAAAATAAAGTAGCATGCAACATAATGTCATTGTTTTTGGCCCATCCTCGACATAAACACAGACTCTACTCTTCAGTGCAATTGTAGCCCTACAAATCTCAGACAGAAACAGAAACCCTTTTAAATCCCAACATAACAGAATCTGTATATTTGCTCTAAAGTTTCCATTACTTTTCCAGGACAAAATATATAAAATATATAGATAGTTATTTCCAGGTTGTTAATGACCATAGGATCCCTGTTGTGTCGTCCCATCATTCTTCAGTCTGTTTTCTGTTTCTCTGAGGCATGAAATACTGAAACTGAATGTTGTAGCAGGATGAGGAGCACCATCCTGTTTCCTTATCAGTCTTCACCTGCTGCACTCATATATGAGAGTCTTTATATTACTGAGAAGAGAGAAGATTAAAAAACAAGAATGAAAAGTAGTAAAGCATTTGAAGGCATCCAGCTTAAGACATTTATTCATGTGTGTGTGTGTGTGTGTGTGTGTGTGTGTGTGTACCTGGTATTTATCACGTTATGGGGACCAAATGTCCCCACAAGAATAGTAATACTAGTAAATTTTGACCTTGTGAAAACACTCATTCTGAAAAAAACTCATTCTGTATGATTTATAAGCTTGTTTCCTCATGGGACATTTTTGAGGTCCCCATGAGGAAACAAGCTTATAAATCATACAGAATGAGTTTTTTTGAGAAAGTAAAAATGCACAAAGTTTCCTGTAAGGGCTAGGTTTAGGGGTAGGGTTGGTGTAGGGCAATAGCACATACAGTTTGTACAGTATAAAAACCATTACGCCTATGGAATGTCCCCATAAAACATGGAAACACAACGTGTGTGTGTGTGAGAGAGAGAGAGAGAGAGTGTGCACCTGGTATTCATCACGTTATGGGGACCAAATGTCCCCACAAGGATAGTAAAACTAGTAAATTTTGACCTTGTGGGGACATTTTCGAGGTCCCCATGAGGAAACAAGCTTATAAATCAGTGTGTGTGTGTGTGTGTGTGTGTGTGTGTGTGTGTGTGTGTATTTTATTTTTTTTAATGTAGCCTCCAAGAACACATTTGTCAAGTCATTTTTATTTAGTGGGATGGAAATTAATTGGCTCTGTAATTGAGTTTGGCCCTTCAGGGCAGGATGGTGGAATCAATGTCAACATTCCTTAAATGCAGAGCGCGGCAGAGCCATCCCGATCCCGTGGCCTCATGCACACCCATGCATTACAAAAGCCAATCTAATCACAAGTGTGATATTCTCCTCCCACCATCTCAGAGCCTCTCTTCAGCTGAGACAATAACCACATCCTCATGAGGATCTCTTGCTGATGATCATTTTGGCCCGTCTACCACCAGGCCCGGTTCTTAAGCGCTATAGAAGGGTGGGCTGGCAGATATCCTGGGTGGGCAATTTTTTATTTTTTATTTTTTGTGGAGGGGGGATACAGTCTTGAAATGTAGACTGTAGATATTGCTATTTTAACTATGCAACTTATTTCAGTGTTGTTGATATATGTACACTGAAAAACGAGCATCATGCTTTCCTGGGCAGCCTATAGCGAACCATAGAATATCATTAACTTTCACAACAAAATAAACTTTTTTTCTTTACTGAATAGTAAAAAACACCCTCTTTGTTCTCTTTCTCTGGATCATTGTTTCTACACTGGTGATTCTTTTAAGCAAGTTTTTTTTATTTATATCAAACAAGGCCGTAATAATGTCTCTAATTACTCTAGAACATTGGCGGGACCAATTGTTTTGAGGAAAATAAGGACCAGATGGTACTGGTATTAATTTAAAGGAACTAAATAAATATAGGATTTAAATTGGTTTAGGGAAATAAATTAAAAGAAGAAAAAAGAACAGGAAAAGAACAAGAATACGATTTTTTGCAAAGTAATCAATCTGAACTGCAAATAATATTTTTATTTTAAAATATGCACCATTCAATTTTATTTGTATTCCTAATATTTTGAAAACGCAAAACAGAAAAATGCTATTGTCGTCACATTCAATTAAAGCAGACCATGGCTATGAATTACATGAATCACAAATGACAGGCCTACATTCAATTCAATTCACTGGATATTGTTGGTCGTTTATGTCATTGTAAAGCAATTGTAAAATAGCTATTACACGTTTAGCTACTTCATACCTTCACTGAAGCGCCGCGGTGAAATTCGCGCTCGGTTTCTGTGAACAGTAAGGCCCGCCTTCTTTGATTTGATTGGTCATCTCAATCATTTTGACATTGATGAGCACTGTTAGACTGCTGGAGCTGAGGCAGACCAGAAAATGTAGATTTTAAAACGTCTTAAAATGCAACAGTTTTTACTTTTATCCTATGAAAATTCTGAAAGAAAAAGCTTTGTGAGCCGACTGTTGCTATATAGTAACGAACGCAACTTTCATCACACAAGCTCTTATTTCAGTGTTGTTGTTTCTAACATTGTGGTCATTTAAGCAGGCAGTTTGTTTCTTACATTCAATTTAACAGCATTAACACCAAGTAAAAATGGGTAAGCTTTCAACTGAACTGTATACATGCATTTTAAACGCTTATACTTTGTTTTTGCCAGTGCCGATCCTAGACTTCTGGGGGCCCTACGCAAAACTGTGTCGGGGGGGTATGAGTGGTTATGAACGAATGAATGAAACGCATTTGTCCGTGTTTCACTCCGTCTGGAATCGCGCTCGCGGAAAGCGCTTGATAAACAGTGTCTCTTCCGTGGCTCGGTACGCTTTCAACTCATTTTTTTAGTCTCGAGCAAGACTGTACGACATTCATTCTACATGATTTGACTGATTTTTACGTAGAAAGGGCGACAGCGCACCGCATTAAAAGAAATGATCATTCATGTTTTCAGAACCGCTGGCCAAATTCAAAAACCAAACTAAAATTAAATCATCTTTGAGAGCAAGGGGGCCCTCTGGTGTTTCGGGGGCCCTACGCAGCAGCGCGTAAATATTTCTGCCCGTTTTCACTCGTTGTCAGCCTCTGCTTTTCCGCAACAGACTGAAGCCTCCGCGTGAATGTAGCACGCCTTTGCTTTCAGCTAATAAAAGAAAAATTATGCAAAATTATTTTATAATTGTTGGGGCAGTCTTCAGCTCTTATTAAACATCTCAAAATACAGTCCGCTTCAGATTGCTTTTAATTACTGCATAAAAAGATTAACGCAATCTTTACCTATAGTTCTGATTAGGTGGGCAAGACAGACATTTGGGTGGGCTCAGCCCACCCCTGCCCATGCCTGGAGCCAGCCCTGTCTACCACTCAGAGCTCCTGTGTTTCCAATATATTTACCATGAACATATTAAAAAACCAAACAGTCACAGTCTTGTTAAGTAAGGCATAATATACAGTCAGATTATTGTATCATTTATGTAGTTTAATCCAATGCAGCAAAAAAAAAAAATATATATATATATATATATACAGTGGGTACGGAAAGTATTCAGACCCCCTTAAATTTTTCACTCTTTGTTATATTGCAGCCATTTGCTAAAATCATTTAAGTTAATTTTTTTTCCTCATTAATGTACACACAGCACCCCATATTGAGAGAAAAACACAGAATTGTTGACATTTTTGCAGATTTATTAAAAAAGAAAAACTCAAATATCACATGGTCCTAAGTATTCAGACGGGGTCTGAATACTTTCCGTACCCACTGTATATATATAATTACATAAAATTATTATAAAAGTTTATAGTATATATATATATTAAATATAAATAATAAAGATTATATCAAATTAAGAAAAACTTTATTTGTTGTGAACATATAAAACATTTAGCCTAAATGTACAGTAGGCTACTATAAAATCAGAAAAGTATTTTCTTGCCCCTGAAATACATTTTGAAATATATTTTGGGTTGAACCTAAAAATATATTTAATTGAGCTTAATTGTTTGCAACATATATTTAGCATATATTCGAAATATTATTTTGTCCACTATATATGTATGTTTGTATGTATGTATGTATGAAATCAGTGCTTAAATATGGACGGTTTAGTGTCATTACGCAAGGATATTTAACTGTCCAGTGCTACAACTGACCAATCACAATCAAATAAATCAAGTCAAGTAGTGAAATGTTTAAATGTTATTTCTGTGACATATTTCTGTTGTATCAAATGGAAAGTGTGTGTCTGTGCTGCAGATACCTGAACATGTTCATTTCCTCAGGGGCATGGATGCATGTTTTGATCTACTCACCTAGCTATATAAAGAAATAAGAGCAGTTTGGTGTGAAAGAAGTTGTTCTGTTGTGCATAAGTTAGCAGCCCTGCAGTTACGCTGTTTGCACTCTTAAGAGTGTTTGCAGCCAGCAGGTGTTGTGCTTTATGGAGGTGTAGCTGTTTAATCTTATTTTAGGCACAATGCACACTGAGACACCTTTAATAAATCCACTTGCCATGAGTGCGAGAGATCTGACAGCTACTGTGCGTCACATGAGAAATGGTATAAACACTTGGAAGACGGGTAGTAACCTAACACACTCACTAAAGCCGCTTCAGGTCTGTGCATGCAAAACTCAATCCTCTTCCTCCTCTCATTTCAGTCATGAAACGCATGGAGGTTTTTAAATCAGCTGTTCTAAGCATCTTCGTTACGTCTTCCTCAAGTGAGTTTTTTCAGGGTCATAATTTGATTTACAAAACACAAGTCAGGGCTCGACATTAATGCTTGCCCGGGACAAGAGGATTTTTTGACGGGGCAAGTAAACGAGAATTTTACTTGCCTGACCGGACATGTAGTCTGATTAAGACATCAATAACAAAAAATAATTAGGGAAGCACTGAAACTTTGGCGAGAATGATTCTGATTTTGTTACATTCAGTGTAAACGACGGCCACCAGTTAAGGCTTGTGCAGCCTGTCTTCAAGATTCAAAATGTTGAGTTTTTATATTTATAACATACGCAACATCACATGATTAAAGTTCCTGTTTTCCCGAACATCAGAACAATTGCAAATATGACATTGATTTTATACAACAGTAGTTCAATAAACAAGCAGTTAGTATTAAGTGACTTACATTTTAGAAACAATATTGACTGACGAAAATAGTTCCAAACAAAGACCACAGCAGAATAGTTGCACATCTCAGTGATTCAGTGAGTTATTCAGAAAGACAGTAATTTGCTTCATTCGTGAATGCATCATCCATTTGAACGAATCGAATGAATGATTCAATGACTAACTTATTAAGAAAGTCACTTGCCGTCACCTACTGGTGGTTTAGCTTCATATGCAAAAGTATCATATCAACATATCATTTGTATATTCAATTATATAAAACATTAATAAATTAACACATTAAAATAAATTAAGTTAGAATGATAGCGTCTTATCATTCTAACTTAATTTATTGCTAAAATGTAAGAATTTTACATGAAAGCAAAAAAAAATGCCTTGGAAATCAATTTAACTCTTTCCCTGCCATTGACAGAATTTTCCGGCTTTCCGTGTTTTCACTGGTGTACAGCAGGAGGCGCTATTATGCATCTTCTGAAACAGTACTGAACGTCTGGATCAAAACATGGCGAGGAAGAAGCAGAAACAAGCGATCGCGTATATAAGCAGATGCATATGTAAAATAACGCAATCATTAAGCATTAAACAGCATATAAATCAAAACTGCCTAGCGTTACCAAATGAGATGATGATCCAGGAAGTGGTTTAGGACTGTGCAGCTTTGGGGATGTTGATGGAAGCGATCTACTCCATCTGCGTTTTGATCATCAATCTGAAAACGATCCAGATGTAGTCTTTTACAAAAAACGTGATTTTCTCAATTTTTTGTTCAAAATGTTGCTTTTATCATGAAAAAAAAATGCTGGCGGGGAAAGAGTTAAAGGGCAATTATCACAAATATGCACATTTAGGTAAGCAAGAGCTGACAGAACACTGATGAAAAATATTGCTTTAGAATAAATTATATTTACGCCACAGCACGTGTGAAGACGGTGTCTTGCTCAAGGGCACCTCAGCCATGGTATGAGCGCTGGTCATTCACTCCCCCACTTACAATCCCTGCTGGCACCAAGACTCGAACCCACGACCTTTGGATTACAAGTCCAACTCCCTAACCATTAGGCCACGACTGTTTTGTGCAAAAGAAATTCTGGAATATTTACGTAGGCTATATATTTACAGAAATGGCACATTTGGACGGGACTAAAATCACTGAGAAGCTCTGACAATAGATACTTTACCCCACCGCTCCATGTAAAACTAATCCCGTCCGAATAAGACTACAAGCACACAGTTGTAAACAGAACATTAGCATTATCAGCTGCTCAGAAGCTGAGCCGTAGTGCCACTGTGGAGAGCTGTTCAAAGAAGTTCATCTCTTATAGTGTCATATATAAAGACGCTCTGGCTGTTGATGCACTTTGAGTGTGCTTAGCATTTGTCTAAAAAACCCTGCAGGATGCTTTCATTTAGGTGAGAAATGAGTGCTCTCGCCTTTGGCTGGTGCCGGCAATAAAACCCAGCTTTGATGGATCAATAGTTTGCAAATCCTGGGCAAGTCAATTACTTGTGTGGAGGGGCTATTTTTAGGCGAGAGGGGAACACAAAGAGTCATTACAGAGATAATGTCATGTCAACCCTATCCAGCGGGAGGACCGCCATGGGCAATGGATATGTCATCCGTCTGTCTGCATCTCTGCCTCAGAGACTAGTGTGTGTGTGTGCGCGTGCGCGTGTGTGTGTGTGTGTGCGTGTGTGTGCGTGTGTGTGCGTGTGTGGTAAACAATCTCAAACCAGGCCTCTTCTGCTGGGGAAAATCAACATGGTGCCAGGAAAAAGGAAAGTGTTTTTATTGCTGGAGGCTAAAAATGAGAAGCACAGCGACGAGGCATCTGCTGAATCCTGAAAGGGAGATGCTAGGTTTTATATTTGCTGTAAAATGTGAAGCTGTTTAGGGTTTGAGGGCTGAGTCGGATGCATGGATGCATTCACTTTTAGACTCCTGTGAGGAGAAGTTGTCTTCGCTTTTGTAAAACTTCCTCCTCTGATGTGCTATTCTAAGGCTACGTACACACTGGTTTGGTGTAAGTTATATTTGACAAAAGAAATATCATCACCTGGGGATGTAATAATGAGGTGCTGCATTTAGTTATGCTGTCGTTTTTGAACTGTTCTCTCTCATGACTGTAATGTAGTTGTTACCACTGGACCAGAGAGAAAGCTTTTCAAGATTTCTCAAAGTTTCTGAAATTTACTTAACCTTGTAAATCTTGACAGAATTTGAAATGGAGTTTATTGACCACTTATATTAACAAATATTTAAAAAAATAAAATAAAATTCTAAAAAAGATCATATTTGATACATCAGGTTTTTATGGCTCATATGGTGTGATATATAGTAGAATAATATGATTCTTATACTTGAAAAGGTTTCAGTCAGAGGCCCAAACTGAGTAAAAATATGCAAATTGGTGGAGATGCTGCTATTTATATGGTCAGAAAATAAGATGGAATTCTGATGATTTTAATGTAAATCAATGAGATACTTAGCAGATACTTACATAAAATTATTTAAATATTAGTCGTCACTCTATATCTCCAATAATATGTCTTAGTAAGATGATATTTAATGCTTAGTTTTATGACCAAAACTTATAATGTAATGCAATACAATGATGATTGAGAGATGAACAAATAAATTGTGATGATCATATTTGAGACTAATTGATTTTTCTAAAAAATAATGTCTGGATAACCAAGTAAAGCGAAGCTGTAAAGATTTCACAGCAAAAAGACACATGAAGCGTATGCTGAAGTTGGATGTTTGTAAAATTATATAGACCTTTTATTTGCTAAAAAGCATAAACTCTCAATCAGACAACAGAAGGCATGTATTAGATTTTGCATGTCAAATATGATGCAGTACCTTTATGGAGTTAAAAATGCCTGCATTTGGCAGTCAGTCCTGAACTTGTTAAATAGGGATTATTACATATTGAGTCTTTTTCACAAATGTCAGAATTAGAAACAGCAAGTCAACAGAATTCAGTGTCAAAGACACATGTGTTTAAGGACATTATCTAGCGATCTCAGCAGCAGAATTTCACTAAAGAATGATGAAGTGATGGAGAAGAGCGCTCTAACAGACGTGCAGCGCAGTCGGGCTCACACTCAGCTTTCACAGGTGTCTGGATCACAGTGGATCACAAGTCTTTGTTAGTGAACAGTCCTGTCTGTGCATTGGCTGCAGTGGTGCACATGTCTAAAGCGACGGGCCGTTCCTCCTCTTGCACCTGCTGCATTTTCAGATCTGATGGCTGCAATTTGACAGGGAGGTGCAGGAACTCATTTTCCCTCTAACCAGGACAAATCAATGCGTTCAGCTCCGCAGTGCTTCATCATCACCTAAATTACCTCTTTTCATTTGAAAGAATTAAACCCACCTGTAACTGTCAGGAAATCATGCAAACAACATGTTTGTGCCAGAGAGCGTCCACTGCAGCAGAATGCAAATGGACACGAGCGTTCGAGTCACTGTCAGCACGCCAACACTGTTATTTTCAAGCTAGCTGTGAAATGACTGATCTGAAAGCCAGACTGTTATTGACCCGAGGTCAGTCGGAGACATTTGCGGTGTCTGGGCCGTTATCGTTTACACACCTCAGATGGACTGCTCATCAAATGATCGAATGCCTCATCAAGTCAAGTCAACTCACTTTTATTTCTATAGTGCTTTATACAAGACAGACTGTGTCAAAGCAGCTCATATTAATAAACATGAAATTAACAGAGGCAATGATGGAAAATAGTGTGAAATCAAATAGGTATAAATCACATTTTAATTGTGATCGAGATTTCTGCTTCTTTCGATTTGATAACTCTTTCCCTGGCATTGACGGAATTCTTTCTTTCCGTGTTTTCACTGTTATACAGTAGGGGGCGCTATTATGCATCTTCTAAGAGAGTACAGAATCTCTGGATCAAAACACAGGCGAAGAAGCAGCAGAAACAAGGGATCGCGTATGTAAGAAGATGCATATGTAAAATAATGCCACCATCAAACATTAAACAGCATGTAAGTCAAAACTGCCTAATGTTACCGAATGAAATGTCGATCCAGAAAGTGGTTTAGGACTGTGCAGCTTTAGAGGTGTTGATGAACTCTACTCTACTCCATCAATGTTTTGTTCATTGTTCTGAATCCTCTCTGGACAAAACGCAATTTTCTCAGCTTTTTGTTATTTATTTATTTATTTTATTGAAACTTACCCACATTCAAGTGTTGATAAAAAAGAATGTGCGAAGCTGGAATAATACAGTATTTGCCTGCTGGTTATTTATCCTGAAACATTTCATTTTAATGTGGCATTTGCGTTATCCTGCATTGGTAACACATCTTCACAAGCGTTCACAAGATATCAAGATTTTAAATCCCCCAATCAGAGCATTTCTTTTCTGCCCAGAGGTTTACTTCATCTTCCTGACCTGGCAACCATGTTTAGGGATCTCTATTGAAATATTCTGCTCAAAACATTTGCTCTGTTCGCTGCAACTAAATCTGCAAGCAAATCATGCAAGTTGACATTTTCTTGATTTGTGCTTATGTGAAAGTGCAATAATTCAGACGAAATGCAAAAAAAAAAAAAAAAAATTCTAAAATGACAATAACCAGGATATATTTCTTTACATTTTATTTATTTATTTTTAGCAAAATAATCACGATTAACAGTTTAACAAATGTTGCGGCCGTAGAATCTCAACCATTAAGACAATTCAGATTCTGATTGAAATTTCAATCGGTTTGGGCATTTTTATTCTGATGGAGGTGTTCATTCAGATTGGACTTTTAAACCAACTGTAACCGGAATATGCTTCATGTAAACGCATCTAGTGTTGCAAACAATCCGATCAATGTTTTGATGGTGTCTAGTAATGGGAAGATTGGATCATTCTACTGACCTGGATCTTTGAATCTTGTTCAGCACAATGAATGAATCTTTATTCAAGTCTCCTAGTCCAGGAGCTTGTTTTCCTCAATGCGCACTTGCCTTAAAGCAGGTTTGTTAGCTTTATAGTGTGACAATATTCATAATAATATTGCAGAGTCATGTGTAGAGGAAACAGAATTGTTTAGTTTTGTCTGAGCGGTCACACAAAAAAAATCACTCTCTGAGACCGCTCGTTACTCGAGAGTCATTAAAGGATTTGTTCAAAATGAACAAATCATTCATGATCAACAACACATCGCTATTGTCACAGAAAGATAGCCTCACTCTGCATATTAAACTGAAACAGCAGAAAGCATTTTAACATTCAAGCACCTTAATAAATAAAAAGCAGATATAAATTACATAGCATTTTTCAGGTAAAACATGTAAATGCATGGGCTAACTAAATTGCAATAATGTTGTTTTGTCTTGCAGAGGTCGTTCAGCTCAGTCTAGCCGATGACAAGCGTCTGAGCATCACAACAGTGACCGTCGGCCTGAGCGCTGTGCTGTCCTGTGCCATTCAGGGCACACTGAGACCGCCCATCATCTGGAAGAGGAACGGCATCATCCTCAACTTCCTAGATCTAGAGGATATAAATGTGAGTACTTCGATATCACACTATTGAACAACACCATTATGTCTGAGAATAAAGATGCAGTTCGCTGAGAAGTCTTTGAACCTTTGTGACGACGTGCCCCAATAGCATTGTGTGTAATTTAAGAGGGTTTTGAAAACGACATGATTACTCACTGCTAGAGAATTAACCCCCGGTCTCCCCTGCATGAAATACTGACCGGTATTCTTATAGTTTATATAGATCTCATGAAGCACATGTTTTGGTTGTCTGACAAAAGATTCACGTATTTGAATTGCTTATAAAATTTCAATCCATTTGGATTACACAGTTTAAACATAAACTAATAAACTTGATGTGATACATATTTGTCAAACATACATAAATTTAACATACAAAAAAGCAGTTAAGATGCAGGTAAGATTTCTGTAATAGTACTTATAAATTGAATGTTTTAAATACACATTAACTATGATTATATATTTATCATCAATCTAAATTGATTTTATCAAATCCAAATTGGATTCAAACTCACATTTTAAACATTTTAACTCCTTAAATATTGCTTGTTTTTTACAGATCTGGGCCAATGAATAATGTACTTGTTTTCACAATGTAATTTAATTTACAATTTTTTGTTTTAAATAAAAACAAATACTGCAGATGCAAAAAATATGTATTTATTTTATTTTATTTTATTTTGAAATGCATAAATCTTACCACTACTTCAACTGGCTCATATTTTAAGTGTCATCAACAAATTGTCATGGAGGAAATTTTTAAACACCAAAAACATAATAATAATTTTAAAGTGTGAGTTCCGTATTAAAAAGCATAACTTCAAAGCTAAAGTCACTATCATCACCAAACTGAGCTGCACAAATAATGACACAGTTCATCTTCCTGCCATGATTTTTTGAGTGCAGAAATCAGACTCGTTTCATTTATGTATGATTGACAAATATGCTTAAGTTTATTACTTTGTTAAAACCGTGTAATCCAAATATGTAATTCAAATACATAAATCTTAATTTTAGGCCCATATATATGCTTATTGCGACAGCATAACTTATGCATCCTGCGTGATGTGAGGCTTTCACAGTATTCTGGATTATAAGGGAATGTTGTGCTGAGAACACCTTCTCAAGGTGAGGAACCCTGCAGAGCTTCTTTTCTGATGTGAAATGATTACATCCTCCTGTTAATTGGGCAGCTGCTGAATATCTGATAATCATCCAGAACACAAAGCTCAGTCAGGGTCCAGTTGCATTGATTTTCACCAATTAATCAGTATGTTCTAGAATAGAAGCTCATGCCGACACAAATTACAAATGTTAATGTTCATTATCAGGACACACGCTTTCCATTTCCAATTACTAACCATATTTGTGTTTCTGCACTTCATATGATGTAATTGGAAAGAACATAATGATCGTGGTCTCAGGAGTTGGGCCAGGAGCCATGCTGATTTCAAGGGACTGCAAATCATGTGTAGATTTTGAGAAGCAGACATGCTCAGGATGGGAATGGGTGCTTAATGAGGTGTGTCACGCTTGTGTTTAGCTCACCTGCGTTCCTGACAGCATGGGGTTGTGTTTACGTGCTCGCTCATTACAATACTCTAATTGCATGTTAATGAAGGGTTTGTTGAATGTTGCAACACTGACCCAAGTCAACAACGACGTGTGGGTCAACGAGAACGAGCACAGGTGAAGAGTGCTGAATGACACATTCAGCTTCATAAGCAGCCAGAGAAAGAATCGGAAGACTGACACGGTCCAGACAAAATGGGAACCTAAATAAATACACGATTGTGTCTTGTGCCAGAAAACGAAGCATCAGCATGTGTAATTGTGCTTTGATTGTGAGGAACAGGTCTTTTGCATTGATTGGCTCTGAATCCTCAGACAGATCATTTATACCGTCCAAGGGGAAAAGATGAGTTTACTCTACATGATTTCTCACTGTTGACTGATCTTTAAAACTGAGGCATATGGTGTGGTTTAATGCTGTGGATTAATTTGGGTGCATTCAGTATTTGTCGGTTTCTGTCGCACTTGTCAATATAGCATGCTCATTTTTATCAACGCTTCGTCTCCTGCTTCTGCTCTTCTCTGGTTTTCTCACTCAACTTCTTGGCTGATAGAAGACTGTTAATACAGTTTTGGGTACCAGACAGAACACTGGTTTTGAGTACCAGACAAGACTTGCTGTTAACGGGCTTGGATGTCAGACAAACTTTGCTGACTGGGTTTTGGATATGAGACAAAACAGATATCTTGTGGCAGGAACTGGTGTCCGGTGTCGGATCTGAAATTTCTGACATGGAGACTTGATCTAACACTATAAATGGTATGCTGTACAACTGTGTGGTGTACTGTAAAACTCAGCACAGGACGGCTCTTACAACACAGCAGTGACACGGGAGTAAATGAACTGCTGAGAGATCAAACTGAAGTAGCTCTTAATTTTAGAAAAACCAAGCCCGAGTCCTGACCTCAATCTGCAGTCTGTTGTGTGATCTGAAGTGAGGAGAAGTGTGCAAATGCACCTCAGCTCCTCCAGAAGCATTTAGTGGAGGATATTGCCAATATAACGCTTTTACCAGCTTCAGTAGTAAATGGCTTTTTTGATTTTGTATATGATTTGTGTGTGTGTGTGTGTGTGTGTGTGTGTGTATTTATGTGTTTGACATACAAATGCTTTTTTCCTTAGCAGGATGAAAAATAAAAAGGTAATTGCAAATTTTCATCTCACAATTCAGACTTTTTTCTTGCAATTCTGAGAAAAAAAGTCTGAATTGTGATATAAACTTGCAATTTAAAAAAAAAAAGGATTCTGAGATAAAACGTTTTTTTTATTATTATTATTCTGTGGCGGAAACAAAAAGACAGAATTCTGAAATGTAAACTCAGAATTGCGAGAAGAAGTCAGAATTATGAGATAAAAAGTCGCAATTAGCTTTTTTTTTTTTTGATTCCAAGGCAGAAATGGGCTTCCATATTGACATGTGGAGTATACATGTACATAATTAATTTAATTTGCTTTATATATATATATATTCTCCCTAATTCTTGCTTTTTATTCTCTTTGCTCTGAAGTTTGCACAAGAAATGTTTTATGATGTGTTTTACTAATACCTTGTTGCATTTGTGCAGTATCATGTAAATATCATGGTGTATGAATATGGCAATTGTTGATTATTCACATCTTAACCCCACAATATTCTATTAAGGCTTGTATCATTCCATCCTCATTTACTTTCACTTCATGTGTTTTATTAATACTATAGTATTAGTATTAATACTAAATAACTTTCAATAATATTAATGTACAGGCCGTGGTGCAGTGATGGGTTCAGATGATTATCATATTCATATACCATTTATACGGTGCTTCAATGCATTACCAAAAAACATGCCATGTCTAATGGTTTATTAGTTTAAACCGTGTCAGATGGCTCCTTTATTGTATGTCTTAATCTCCTTAGAGATGAATTGGCACAGTTGTGCGACAAACACTTATCTCTGATTCATTTCAGAGTGGAAATGTTGCCGTTTCCAAAACCGATGGCAGCTAACTTTCCCTTGTATCTTTGTGTTTTCCAGTCATTTGAATTAGTGGCTTGTTAACTGTATAGTTCTGGTGCTATTCTTTCGGTTAAACCTCATCTCAAGACATTATCTTACAATTGATTTCAAAAAGTGAATGACAAACTCGTAATTAGATTTCATCTGAAAGTGGCAGCCAATACAGCTCCAGTGATGAAAACCGCTACGAGTCCTCCTTATGAGGCATAACATCTGCCTTATGGCAGAGGTGAGGTACTATCAGTCACATAATCTTTGTTTAATAAAAAAAAGTAATTCGTTTTTGTCGTTGGGTTTCATCATGTCCTTGGAAGAGAGTCACTTCTGCCCTCTTTATCCTAAAACTTCAGCACTCGGAGGCAAAGTCGTGTTTTTACGAGAGCTGATCATCCATCTCGCTGGATTAGCGACGACCTCCTAAACAAACAAATCGCTGTTTTGTTCCCAGTACGGCAGTCGAGCCCTTTTCAGAGCGCGCCCTATAAAGCTGCAGGTGTGTTAGGGTTTAAGAGCGAGTTTTTGTGTCCTTAAATCATTTACCCTCTGCAAACTCATATAACTACAAAACAGTTTAATGTTTTAATCCCCCTTGAGTCGGCCCAAAGCCCCAGATGAGGGGATGCATCCTCACAAAACCACAACCGGCTTCATTAATCACGCTAAAGCTGGCTATATTTTTAACCCTTACCATTTATCAGCCTGAGAAAACACGACAGTGAGGAACAAACCCCTGCGCCCGCGCGCTCATGGGACGCCGCTGATGCATCGTCTATTCATCCTGTGACTTCCTGCTGTTTTATTCTCTCTCTCTTTCTTCCCATTCAATTAGGACTTTGGCGACGACGGCTCGCTCTACATTACTAAGGTGACTACGATTCACATGGGGAACTACAGCTGTCACGCGGACGGCTATGAGGAGCTGTTCCAGACCCACGTGCTCCAGGTGAATGGTTAGTAGTAGAATCTTTCATATATGTTTGCTTTCATGGACTGTTGTTGTAATGTCTGTTAAAAGTTGTGAAGCAGTGTATCTTCGTTTTCAATAGTGTCCAAGTTATACAATTTAACTACTGTAATAAGCAGTGTACACATTACAAGTAACATGAGTTTTCCATAAAAAGTAACTAAGTAACACGATTAGTTACTTTTTTAGGGAGTAACACAAAACTGTAATGCATTACTTTTAAAAGTAACTTTCCCCAACACCAGTAATAATGAAAGCAAGGTAAATGCCAAGCGTGGCAGTCATATCATGTGCGTTGCATTAAAGGGATAGTTCACCCAAAAATGAACATGTGCTGTTAATTTACTCATCCTCAGGCCATCCAAGATGTAGGTGACTTTTTCTTCAGTAGAACAGTAAAGACTTCTTGGTGGTTCATAAAATGCAAGTCAACGGCTACCGTCACGTTGAGAGTCAAAAAAGCATATCAGACAACACAAAATTAATACCCGTGGCTCCTGACGATATATTGAGGTCTTATGAAGCAAAACAATCGTTCTGTGTAAGAAACCAGACATTATGTAAAAGATTATTATTAAGAAACTGACAGATGCTCTCCCAAGTGGATACATTTCATGTTGTAGTGAGGACTATGAAAATAGAGGTACTCAAAAATGATGATACGTGTTTAGTCATGTGATGCATATCACTCTAAAAAAAATTCAACCCAACTTTGGGTCATATATGGACTAACCCAACTTTTGGGTTAAAATTTTAATTAAAAAAATTAACCCAATAGCTGGGTTAGTCCATATTTGACCCAAAGTTGGGTTGAAACAACCCAGCATTTTTTAGAGTGTATTGTACCTATAGATATATGTGACCCTGGACCACAAAAGCAGTCTTAAGTCGCTGGGGTATATTTGTAGCAATAGCCAAAAATACATTGTATGGGTCAAAATAATTGATTTTTCTTTTATGCCAAAAATCATTAGGATATTCAGTAAAGATCATGTTCCATGAACATATTTTGTAAATTTCCTACCGTAAATATATTAAAACTTAATTTTTGATTAGTAATATGCATTGCTAAGAACTTCATTTGGACAACTTTGGATTTTCTCAGTATTTTGATTTTTTTTTCACCCTCAGATTCCAGATATTCAAATAGTTGTATCTCGGCCAAATATTGTCCTAACAAACCATACATCAATGGAAAGCTTATGTATTCAGCTTTCAGATGATGTGTAAATCTCAATTTCGAAAAATTTACACTTAAGACTGGTTTTGTGGTCCAGGGTCACATATATGGTTTTACAAGCATTGATATTCACCTTCATATTGTTGCTAAAGTTAAATGGGTTACTTTATTTTACGGTGTCTTTGTTACAGTGTAATTGTACATTTAAGTAATGAGTCATATTAATTAACAACATTTACTTACTTAGGGTTTAGGGTGATTGCACGTAACTATGCATAATTTACTGTTATTACTATAGTAAGCCCATGTAACAAGAGTAACAAGGACACTGTAAAATAACTGTTACGATAAATGTTACTTTGCTGAAAACATGATGACAGTTGTGTTTTAGTCAGATGGTAGTGAGTGGAGACATTGTGAAGCATTGCCAGGTTAAATAAATAAAAGTGCACATATATACAGTCAGACCAAAAATTATTCAGACATCAGATATAATTTTTGATATTTGTTTACTAGTGGGTGTAGGACACTATAGTTCATTTATGTAAGTGAGGATAGCAAAATAAAATAAACTGTGATATATTGTACCCAACAATTCTTCATACAGTGGACTACCAGTAAAACTGATAAACATTTGAGACCAAAAATTACTCAGACACTTTGACCTGACCATGTCTTGCTTAAGTGTTATCTGAGATTATCAAGATGAATTTGTTCTGACACAGTTTAACTCTGTGTTCTTGTCATATTTTATCACCATTTTCTAAACTATAGCGAATAAACTGTGATAATGTGTGAAATGTTGAAGGTGTCTGAATAAATTTTGGTATATATATAAATTTAAAAAAACTGCTATACATCCGAGAGTGTGAATGTGAATTTCTTGCATATGTGTGGCTTTCCCAAATCCTGAAACAAAGGAATAAATGCCTCTAGTTGTGTGCGAGAGAGACAGAATGCGCTGTGCACAGATCAGTGGTTTTTCAAAGTGTTTTATGCCAAGGACCCCCCAAGTATAATAATCCCTTTGCAGGAGATTTTTGTCATTTTTGCCTTCCTAAATTACAAAATCAGCTATATTTTTACATTTATATATATATATTAAAAAAAATAATGTGTGAGAAATATATCAGGCATCATATTATAAGTATAAATATGCCACTATTCATATTGCCACTGTCCTAAAGCCAAAGCATTTAATAAAACATTTACTTTGTATTAAGTTACTTTTTTTTCCTACCCACTATTAGCATAAAAGAAAAACGAAATTCAGATTTATCTGTGAAGCACTTTTCACAATAGCAAATTGCATTCCAAAGCAACATGTTTAAATTATAATCATAGATAATGTATGATTGTAATGCGGTCAACAGACCAGGCCATGCATCAATTTTACCAATTTTAGAGTGAACTACATTTATTTGTTTTTATTTATTTGTTTGTTTGTTTATTAAAATAAATATTACTAATAAACAAAATAAACACATTAATTAAAAAACGCTAAAAAAAACCCGCTTTCCTAATTGTTTTAGGACTACACCACTGGTTTTTAGGACCTTGATGCGCTGGGATATTTAGCTAATAAAATGATCATACCAGAAGAATAGTGTGAGAACTTCATTATGTCTGGTCTCTCATCTCTCATCCTCTCATGATACTGAGAGTATCATCTCTGTCAGCTTTTATGACATTTTATGCATTCACATTTTAATACGGTTATAACTCCTGAAACTTTGCAGTGTGTACATTGCAGCATGAAAAACTTTTATTAAAATTATGAAAGGGTTATAACACAAAAAGTGGGCAAGGTCTATACTGCACAATGAATACATTTTTTATTTTTATTTTTTTGGTTATAACAGAACCATTCATGAACGAGCAAAGCTCAAACTCAAACTGTATTGAGCAGATTCTAACTAAAAAAGCTTCTTCTGATTGGCCGTTGATTTCACATGCTCAACAAACATGTCTGTGATTGGCTACAATGCTCAACGCTGCAAAATCACATTGTAAATAGAAACTTTTGATGCTCTTCACACAAATACAGGAGCATTTGAAAGCAGCCGCCTATCAGCAGGTACCAGAACGACCCGGTACTGTGGAAAGGCTGGTATTGTTATATTTTTAAAATTTAAGTATTGGCTTGGTATCAACAACACTAACCCCTGATATACAGTATAATAACTGCTACTGAACAAAAGAGCCGTTTGATTGCTTTCAATCCTTTTGAAATTGTTGCAATAGAAAATAGTTTTCACCTTTTGATCATTCAACCATTCAATTACAAGGCATCGTTCTTCGTCGAGGCATATAAAGGGAGATAAACAAACGCTGTATTGAAACAAAGATAGCAATCCAGTTTAACTTGCTGTATTATACTTGCGAGATAATAAATACTGGAAGGATTTTCAATTAACGGAGACAATAAGCGTGAATGTTGGAGAGCTTGTTTTGTCTAATTGGAAGGAATCTCGATACGGGAAGCAAATCCCCTCACGTTCATTTCATTCAATGACCGTTTCTGACTGACACAAGGAGGGGAATCCAAAACAAAGCAGCTTTTCTGGACTTGAATCACTTTCTCTGTTGTTCACAGTCTGCTTCTGTCTCTTCCAGTGCCTCCAGTAATCCTGGTCTATCCGGAGACTCAGGCCCAGGAACCCGGCGTCGCTGCCAGCTTGCGCTGCCATGCAGATGGTATTCCAAACCCTAAACTCACCTGGCTGAAGAACGGCCTGGACCTGCAGCCGCACGCATCCAAGCAGATTTCACTTCTCGGTACGATCCTCAACCCTTCCTCTCGGGAAGCAGATAAAGGCAGGCAGTCGCACGGGTAGATAAACAGACAGATGTGTAATGGGCAGATCATGTAGTGAAACACATGAAAAATATCCTCCGTACACCCCTCTGACGCAGCAGTGGATTACAGCTGTCGTTTCAGTCGTTGCTGGCAGCCCTTGGTGCTGCGGGAGTGAGTTTGCAGCTCCCTGCAAGGATGATGATGATGATAATAATAAAAGCAGTCCATGAAATGACGATAGTGGACCCAGGCAAATGGGCTCATTTGGAGGGGCCTCTCGATTCTGGAGCGGTGCTGTATTGTTTACAGAGTAGAGCCTTATTAGAAAGCACTTTATTGGTTGAGTGCGGTCCATTACACCCTGTAATAAGCTGTTATTTGGATCAGATGTTTGTGCTGCTTAAGTTCTGTATGAAAAGACGAGACCGTCAAGGTCTCATTCCTCTCATTTATTTGTTTCAGCTCCATCGTTTTTCAGCAGCTCTGCTTATTTATTTGATCTGTGGAGGTTTAATGTAACAGATCGTTAAGTGTTTCTCTGGCAGTTTATTGGGTATGTCTGTCTGCTTTCTTTTCCCTCTGCTTTCATGCACGCATTAATATTTCAGAAGCACCCTTTTCAAGCTCTCCCGTTTCTGTTCGTGTCCACAGAAATATTTTCAGCATCAAGATAAAAGATGATTTCATCACAAAGTCTGAAAAATTCACTTTCACGGGATGACAAATAACAGGCTTAGCTCAGCGCGGAGACACAATGTGTCATTTTGTGTCGACTGATTTTGGTTTTCTGCTGTATGGAAAGATGGATAGACTTGTAAGCGCACTGGTGGTTGCACAAAACCGACTCATGATTTATACTCATAGACAATGCAAGGTAAACAGCCACAATCCATAGTTTCCGTCCGGGTTTCCCACGTGGGGTTCGTGCTAATAATTAAATGAATCATGAAAATGTAAAACTGAATAAATAATTTTGGCAAGTCTTAAGCCTTTATACATAATGCATATTAAAAGTAGTTTTAATACATTGATTATGCCTTGTAATGCCCCTTATAATGCATTATATGATCGCATGAATAATTATAATCACAGCTATAATACATTATAATACTTATCTATTTATTGTTGCATCTTTAGAAAGTATAATGCATTAAAATACATGACAAACAAAACTTCAAATATTATAATGAATTTGAACAATTTCTGAAAATATATAATGCATTATACATTAAGGCTTTAAGTAAAGTCTCACCATTATTTTAAAACAAAACACTTGAGCACTACAAAAGATCTGTCATGTGATCATTAAAGCAAAGATGTTGTTAAATCATTAAAATATTAACTTAAAATCTCTGGGGAACTTCAAACAAAGATTTGACTCACAAAAATGTGCATAAACGTGCATAAATGTATAAATTAAGAGATATTCACTTTAATTTATTTAGTTGTCATCACACTTTTCTTAGCTGTCGCTCTTCACTCATACTGTCTCCTTGTATGCTGTTTGTAGTCAAAGTGAAATATCAGTGGTGTTTGGAGTTAGAAAAAAAAATAGCCTTTTCCAGCCAGGTTGGATATTTGCACTCAGTATAAAAAGATACTGCCATTCATATTTTATGATGGATTTTCATAGTTTAAAAGGGAAAGTCTGCCTCCGGGACGAAAGTAAAATACAATAAAACTGAACATAAAAGTCATTTGGAGAAAAAAAGAAAAAGAAAAAGAAAAAAGGAAAAGTTTTTATGTAAAAAAAAAAAATCAACCTTTGGGGCATATGGTCAAAGGAAATTTAGATTTAATAAAACGCTAGACCACAACTGTGCCCTGTGAGGTTTTGTTCATGCCCTTGGCAGCATTCAGTACATGTTCAGTATTCAATAAGTTATAAATGCATAATATGGTTTATTTTTTACCAGCATTACTACATGGGGTTAAACTGTATGAATTTAATGCATATCCTCAATATCAGGACCTGGAAATAGTGGCCATTTCTTTTTTCACCTTTTTGTCTTCTTTAGTACATTTTAAACGGCCCCTCAGTGTGACAACTGAATGTTTTAAAGTCTCTGAATTAACAAACGCTGCATGCGTTATAATTCTACTAGAATTAGCAAAATGTCACGGGGTCGTGGTTGTAGTAAAGCGCTCGAAGAACAAGTAAACGTAAATAGACTTTAATTATAACTTCAAACACAAAGAACAGGAGAACTGAATAGCATCAACACATGTACACCAATAAATCAACAACATTAATCCAGGACAAAGAAGACACAGAAACTGAGGGCTTATAAGGAAGGCAAACTAAGGAGCAAACGAGATGATTAATACAACACAGGTGAATAGAATGAACTAATCAGGGTAACTAGGGGAAACTAGGTCAAAGGAGAACAGGCTAACTGAAAACACAATGAAAACTAAACATAACCCTGACACAAAAAGCCACTTACAGTAGTTTTTCGATTTTTTCGGATAACACTTTAGTTTAGGGACCGATTCTCACTATTAACTAGTTACTGATTAGCATGCATATTGACTGTTTATTAGTACTTATAAAGCACATAATTATGTCTTATTCTGCATGAGCATATTTTAGATCCCTTAATTCTACCCCACACCTAAACTTAACAACTGCCTTACTAACTGTAAATAAGCAGCAAATTACGAGTTTATTGAGGGAAAGTCATTGCTAATAGTTAGTTAATAATGAGAATTGGTCCCTAAAATAAATTGTGACCATTAATTCATATCTATAACCCACTTGCAGTATATGAATGTACCTGGTATAGTAATATGCAGCTGCATTGAAAGTATAAATCCATATAAAAAGTATTAACTTTTGCCAAGCGGTGAGAAGCTTTTGTTTGAATTGAGTCTGTATGTAGAATGAGATCAATAGACGGATGGGAAAGTAGAGTACTGGAGATGAGAGAATGAAGGTGAAGTGAAAAGGAGAGAGAGAGACAGAGAGAGAGTGAACTCTCCTGCTTGTATGTGATCTCTGACACACTCATGAAAGCACGTGTGTGACACAGACAGCATTCAGAGACACTTGTGCTGTGATAAAAACACCATCAGAGGTGAGCGAAGCATCTGAGAACTCGCTGAACTTCACAAAGCTCCGACACACACACAGAGCAGCCTTCCTGAGACGTCACACACACACACACAACATCAGCTTCTCTTCTCAGTTTACAAGCGCTGCTTTGATTTGAGGATTGTGTGTTTATCCTTAATGCTGCGAAATTAGCTTCATGCTCGTCATTACTGCAAACACAGATTCTTTGAGGTGATGTCATAATGAATAACTCTGTAAAGGTGATCTCATCAGTAACCGCAGCTGCAGTGTTTTCGTTGTGATTTCCATAGACTCTGATATTTATGACCTTGTGTAAACGCTTTACCAAAGGCCAGTCACGACTCAGACACAACAATCCTATAGCCGATGCTCACGTATCTCTAAATGATGGAGAAATGTTGTTGGAGATCTTTTTAATGACTGAAAAATTATTTATTCATGAAATCCATTTGCTAATGAAAGCAAAGTAATTTGCAGTGTTTTTATGGCTGAATTTAATTAGCATCAAAGCTCGATAAGAATATAAGTGAAACACCATCAAAGTAACTGTCTGTGTGTGTGTGTACGCTTCCACAAACTTCTCAACCAGCCTTCAAAAATCACACTTTAACTAGACCTACTATGTGCTTGCATTTAAATGGTAATATTATTTAGTATGTAAACAAGGCTTTGAATTTCACTCGTGTCCCAAAATCCATGTAATACAGCATTTGAGAGCTGCTCGGTTTTTTCTCTGGTGTTCCCCGGCTGACCGGGACGGCGTGCTGGGCACTGATGAGCTGTAAGTGACTGCAGAGTGTTGTTCTGTCGTGAGAGAGCAGCCGCCCGCAGCACCGCTCATACACTCAGCGGCTGTCCTACGTGCTGAAAACATTTCTGTCCTGTTTTACATGCTTCATATAATGTAATTAGCACGTATAACTATCCAGTCAGGTTCATTGTCTGTCAGAAAAAAGGTGAGACGAGCTTGAATGTATATGAATATATGTGAAATGAGTCTGATAAACACTAAATGTGCCGTCATGACCTTTAAAAATGACTTTCACTGGTGTAACCTAATATAGATTGATTTAACAATACTGAAGTTGCTGCATGTAATTTTTGGACTATGCTAAAGCATAAAATACCATAATATGTTTGCAGATATTTAGGAAACAAATTTCTCTGAAAAACAATGCTAATTTCTTCAAAAATCTATATTCAAAAGAAGAAAGAAACTCATACAGGTTTGGAACAAGTTGAGGGTGAGTATATGATGACAGAACAAAACAAATGAGTTTAGATGTCATTTTTAGGTAACCTGACAAAATATATTTTTTTACAGTTTATGTGTTTGTGAAATATTCATGTCAACTAACAACTTGAAATTCACATTCTGCCAACTTTATACCTTTCCTTCCTTTGGTCATTTTTGAAAGAAACCATTTCTGCTGAAAAAAAAACAGACACTCAATAAATCCAAGACTTCATAACTTGGCACGGTATTAGCTGCACCACAGGGAAACCTTTATGGGCTTTAAGAATGCCTTCACCCAAAGCTCTGTCAATGAAAAATGTTATTGGTCAGCTGTGGAAACAAACACCTCAAACTTACTTTTGAGATTTATGTTATTGCCCTATAGTTGCTTGTTGGTTTTGTTAGAGGCGTTTTTCTATGGTGTGTGTATGTGTGTGTGTTAATACATAGGAAATATAGGAATTAGACTGGAAACGTACTGAATCATCTACCTGTTGGTTGTTGTATTTCTTCAGCGAATGGCAGTGAGCTTCACATCGGTAGTGTGCGTTATGAAGACACTGGTGCTTATACCTGCATCGCTAGAAACGAGGTCGGTGTGGATGAAGACATCTCATCTCTGTTTGTGGAAGACTCGGGACGCAAGACACGTGAGTGATGATACTGAAGCTGTTTCAGCACAGACTGTAATGATTTGGGGAACTATGGTATATACTGTATACGGGGGAATGGTGTTGGCTAGGATGTATAGAGCCCTATGAAAATGTTTTTTTTTTCTATTTAATTTTTATGTTTTAATGGTTAAATAACATTTTAGCAATGTCTAAAATCATGTCAAATTAATTGAAAACATGAAACTTATGCAATTTAACAACAATTTAACAGTTACATTTTTTTACACGTTGTTTTGTTTTGGTTTTGGTTAGTTTTTTGTTTTGTTTTGTTTTGTTTGTTTTTTTCTTTCCCAAAGTTCCATTTTATTTTTACCAAATTCTGTATTTTCCATTTAAATTATTCTGGATTCCATTTTAATTGTTAAATTAAATTTTAAATCAACTAAATTCATAAAACAAATTTATTATTATTATTATTATTATTATTTTACAATATTAGGGCTCTATGTTTTTTTTTTTGTTTTTCAGAAATTCTGTTTAAATTTTTCTGATATTCAAATGAAGGCATGAAATTTAGTGAATTTTTTAATTAAATGAAAATCAAACAAATCTTTCCATTCTGTCAATCTAAAATTCTTCAAAAATTTCCCAAATTCCGTGTTATACAGTAAATTCAATTTTTATGACTGGATTCCACAATTCCGTCAACATTTTCTACATTGTAGAAATCAAATCATAGGTCTCTAGATATACTGGTAGACTTGTGCACACTTTTTAATGTGGGTTGTTGGTTCAGTCATTACTGGCAACAATTTACAAGTCAGCTCACAAGTAATGAAGTCACCAATGCAGAAAGGACAGTTTGTCATTAATAAGGTTTTTATGGTCATACAGTAATAAACATCTGCAGATGTGAACAGTCCTGTGGTGTCTGTGCCCACACGCCAATTCCTGTTTCTGAAATTACAGACATTTTCTGGACTGTTAAATTTACAGTGTTCAGTTAGAGTGAAATGAAGGTCTATACAGTAGATCTCAATGTGTCCAGTGTGTAAATGGCAGATTTTTTTCTGTCCATTATAGTGCCATTTTAAAAACAATCATTCTGGTTTTAGTAGATAGATACACTTGCTTTAAAGGGATAGTTCACCCAAAAATGAAAAATTGCTGTTAATTTACTCATTCTCAGGCCATGCAAGATGTAGGTGACTTTTTTTCTTTAGTAGAACAGTAAAGAAGATTTTAGCTGAAACCGTGGTCCTTGGTGATTCATAAAATGCAACAGTGGCGGCCCTTTTTTTTTTTTTTTTTTTTTGGAATCACCATCCCTAACGGCATATAGCTTGTGGCAAACCTCTCAATATAACTTGTGGCAAACCTCTCAGCTCAATTGTCACCAACAAACGTCTTACTGTACTACTAGGTACAGTTACTGGTGTAATGTTTCCCATTTCATCTGATTTGACTATCACTCTAGACATCCAGTCCACTTCTCGTGTGACAACCGTCAAAAAAAAAAAGCATATCAAGGAACCCAACATGAATCCCTGTGGCTCCTGACGATATACAGTATATAGGGGTTTTATGAAGTGAAACGATCGGTCTGTGCAAGAAACTGAACATTATTTACATTTATATACATTTATTATTACCTTTAATTCAGAGCCTCAGGCAAACGGGGAAGTCCAATTCTTTTCCACAAACTGGTTCTTTTGGTCAGGTCTAAAGCACATAAAGTGAATGAACTAGTCTTCATCAACTCACCTTTTTACATAAACAATAAGAATCCATAAAAACTATAATTTCACCCCTTCCTTCAAGTGTTTGGTTCACGCGTGCTCATATCAGCAGCTCAACGGTCTTCAGTCCGAGTCGAACTCTTTCCTCAGTTCAGTGTCTGTTGGAGGAACTGGAGAGCTGAATGATTCATTCATCATAGGATCAGATACACAGATATTTTGGCTTATTTCTAGTCACAGTGACTGTCAGGCGTCTGAAAGTGAGTTTTGATTGAGTAACTTGTAGATCTGTGCTGCTCGAGCCGCAAACTGTTTCAGACGATTCAGTATGATTCGGTGAACTGGTTCATCTAGTTCACTAAGAAGAACCGGTTCAAAAGAATGATTCGTTCACAAACCGGACATCACTCCGGACTGTTTGCCTGAGGCTCTGGATCACAGGTAATAATGTTGTAAATAATGTTCAGTTTCTTGCACAGACCGATCATTTTGCTTCATAAGACCTCAATATATTGTAAGAAATCATGTTATTAATTTTGTGTTCCTTGATATGCCTTTTTTTTGTTTTTACTCTTAAGGTGACGTAGCCGCTGACTTCCATTTTATGAATCACCAAGGATCCCGGTTTCAGCTAAAAACCTTCTTTACTCTTCTACTGAAGAAAATTCACAGTTTCAGTCTAGCAAGGCTTTAGTGAAGTACTACAATACAACCCTAACCCAACATGATAACTGATAGTGGTGTAAATCACAGATCAGTTCCTCTCGTGACTTATTTCTTAATTCTAAAAGTGTTAGTCAGTAATATAAGACATGGAACACTTACATCGGCATGAAGAAATGAAGGTTGTGTTCCCCGTCCAAAACACACATTCTGTCTATGAGATCCACAGTACCAGTTTTAAAGTCTTATAATAAATCAGCCATATTTTCTCTAACCCAGTGTCCTTGTTGAATATAAAAGGCCTAATAAAAGACAGGTGACAAGTCCCATGTGAAGATGTCAAAGGCTGGTTATTTTTGCATTTAAATAATCTCAAATGAGACCTTTGAATAAGTCTTTTATATGTTAACCCTCATGTTTGGGACCTAAGAGACCTCAAGGCCATTTTAATATCTCTTACATTGAAATATCAGGTTGATATTTCATGACCTTATTAAAGTTTAGTATAAAATTTCACTTTAATAACATGCATCAACCGTCCCCCATGAAACATTGCTTTTAGTAAGTTTGAGTTTTCTGAGAATCCGCATAAAAACATGAATAAATTCCATGCAAAAGATTTCCGGACTGCTGTACACAGTGTCGAGAAACACTCCTGGGGGATGTTTCCTCTGACTTATTTCATTGTATTTTTCAACACTCTATTTCTGCTCATCAAAAACATCCCTAGAATGGATACAGACACGATTTTGGGGGGGGAAATCCAATTGCGATTTACTGGTTAAATATTATGATTGCGTTTAAAATGCAATTTTTTGTTCTTGTATGTAGTGCTGCACAATTTGGCTCAAACTTTATATATCAATATGATTAATAATAATTATTATGATTATTAGAATTACTACATAAAAATATTAAAATAAGAAAAATTACTATCGTAACAACTTATAAAATAATAATAATAATAATAATTTATTTTGCGGAAAACTATTATTTTACGAAAACTGCAGGGTGACCTGTTACCATGCTCGCGGCCTACAACTATAAATCATTAGAAAGGTCTAATGCCCGGTTCAGACTACACGATTTTAGCCCGATTTTGCCACGATTTGCTTGACGTAGGGTGTCGTGGGGATTCGTAAACGACAATGGGCGTCGGGACGCAAGATTCCATCGTTTCAGCACGTGTAGTGTGTCGTAGTGGACGACAACCGATTCCGCGTCTGCCTTATTAAAGTTTAGTATAAAATTTTAATCTGACACAGTGACTATCGTGACCGACAAAAATATTGTGTAGTCTGAACCCGGCATAAGGTTTTATTATAAAATATTATGATAAAAATCTGTGACAGCAATGTCTTAATTTGTGTCAGGAGGTATGCAAAATCAAAAATGGAATCCATGCGTTTAATGTGAAATATGAGACTCTTACTGTATGCATCCTCTGAAAAAAAAAACCTCTGTAAACTTCTGTACAATGAAGAAAAACATAACAGCAATGCAACAATATATGATTTTTCCTGTGTTCTTCTATAAGAATAAAGTATATTTATAATGCATAGCTCATTAACATAATATTTATTACAATATAGTATACTATAAAATGATATATTTTCTGTCTCATTGATATGAAGCCACATCGGATCACAAATGGACATTATACAGTGAGTTTGGCATGAAACGGTTATTAAATATTCTCTTTTGTTGAAGCCGAAGCGATCAAGCCTCTCTGATCACATTGCTGCATTTCATGAAACGTGCTTCGCAAAAAAATATCAGCCTTTGCGATTTCATAATTGCACTAAGCCAAATCACAAATTGAATCCCTCCAGCAGCCCATCGCCACCTCCATGGACATTATTTCTAATATGACTAATTCTTTAGGCTTTCCAGGGGATCGTATTAATGTGAAATCACTCTTATTACAGTTACACATACTGTAAACGTCCAGAGTGAAGTCAGTCTCATCAGTGTGTTTCTCTGCTGTTCACTAACTATCCTCTGTGTTTCCTCATGCTGTCCATCTAGTGGCCAACATTCTCTGGAGGGAGGAAGGTAAATCTGCTTGATACTCGTGTCCGATTATCTGTCTGATTAATGTTCATGTTGCAAAAACTATAACAAACATTTTGAGAGACACTTTGATAACTTTGTGTGAACTAAATTTCTTGCTGAAAGAAATCCAGGCATATTTGAAGCATGCATTAATGTAACAGTAAAGGCACTAGAATGCACAGAAGCTCATGACTTTATTATAGCACACCTGCAGGAACCCAGTTATCAAAGAAATCTCACATGTTTGCTTTGATCATCACATGTCACGTCATAATGGTGGTTTATGTTACACTCTGTCTTGTATGACTAATCACTCAGTGTGTCTTGTGCATACAGAAGGGTTTCTAAAAATATAGGCCATATGTGACCCTGGAGCACAAAAGCAGTCTTAAGTCGCTGGGGTATATTTGTAGCAATAGCCAAAAATACATTGTATGGGTCAAAATTATTGATTTTTCTTTTATTCCAAAAATCATTAGGATATTAAGTAAAGATCATGTTCCATGAAGATATTGTGTACATTTACTACTGTAAATATATCAAAACTTAATTTTTTGATTAGTAATATGCTTGCTAAAAACTTCATTTGTACAAGTCATTGATGGAACAACACATTTTGAGTTAAAGTACATTTTAAAACTGGTTTGTTTTGTTTAAAATCTTATAAATGTCTGAGGTGGTGAGGGGGATATGTTTTGCATAACATCTCATTCAAAACAATCACTTCAGCAAAGTTTACCGTTTTCTGTATATTTTACAGAATATTTTCAGTTAATTTATGAAGAAAAATATTTTAAAAAGTAAAGATTCTGAAAGCTTCTTACACTGCTTGAGGGAAATCTCTTAATTTTATATGGCTTTACAGTAGTAACAATAAATAGGTTTTATGATCAATTAGTTTTAAATATGATGGTTTCATTATAAATATGGTGATTGTCTCTAAGGTGGACACTAATTTAATAAATGGCATTAACCATCTGAATCCAGTATTATTTTAGTATCATTGAGATACTATTATATTTTTGTCAATATTTTCAATTAGCTTTTTTTCTGCTTTCATGCTAATTTTAGTTAAAGTTTTACTAATTTTATTGTGCATTTTATCATTTTTATAAGTGTTTGATGTTTTTAAATGTTTACATATATTTTATTAATTTAATAATTAATTCAGTTTTAATTGTAGTCATTTTAGTGCATCAAGTTAAAGTAAATTGTTAAACTGCTGAAATAAAATGTGTAAATTTTTTTGTTCAATATCAGTTAACATTCATTTTAAGTTTTAAAGGGGTCATATGATGCGATTTCAAGTTTTCCTTTTGTTTTTTTATGCTAACTGTAATAACCCTGTCTGAATCCAACCAACAAATAAAAAAGTCAGGCATCTGATTATTATCATGTAAATTATTGTGCCTTTGGCCCCAACAGCAGAGGTGCTTTTTACCCCAAATACCACACTTTTACATATTCTTCCATTATTGAATAACTCTTGATTTAATCTTGAACAAAACTGAAAATCAACAACAAGACCCCTGTCTCAAAATTGCTAATTTTATTGACTCTTGTTTGCTACACAAATCCGTGTTTGACCCCGATGCAGCTTTAGCCCTGTTTTAGCCTATGTGTGACATTTGATTAGTCTCCAGCTTAAGCTGTTTAGATATTAAAATTCAAGTCTTACACAGTATTCACAACACAGTCTCATGACAGTTTTACATTTTTTGCAGCGATTACAACCTGCTCACACCCCGACGTTCAGCAACATGCTTACTTTTTTATACGAATTATACACACTTCTACAGTGCATGCCCCCTCGAAGCCCGTTACCGCCACTGAATAAAAGATACAAAAGGTAACTGCAACTTTTTATCTCATAATTCTAACTTTTACATCTCGCAATTTTGACTTTTTTTCTCAGAATTCATCCACAATTGTGAGTCATAAAGTCATATGTGATGCAATTGTATGGAAGGCCGTTTCTGCCACTGACTTAAAATAAAAAAAGAGGTAATTACGATTTTCTCACAATTGCAAGTTTGCATCTTGAAATTCTGACTTTATTTCTCAGAATTGTGTGATATAAACCCGCAAATCAGACTTTATTTTTCAAAATTGTGAGATATACCCCGAGGAAAAATGTATTGCTCAGTGGTGGCTATTCCTAAGCTCAGGAGACTTGGATGAGATTCTCATATACAGTATATCTCTCATTTTAGTATCAACAGATGTTTCTCCTAAAATTCCTTAGGAGAAATAGAAGTAGACACAAATGAGACTTGAGAAATATTTGAGAAAAAAAAGAAGGGTCTTTTGATTTTTCTATCCTCTGGGTAAACTCGCAATTGTTATAAAGCTAGAAGTTATAATTGTTATAATTTGTAAAGTCAGAATTGTGGGATATAAAGTTGCAATTGTGTGTTATAACCAAAATGGCGACGGCCGCCTCCGCCCACTTTGAGCTTCAAAAACGCTCTTCGGAAATCTACGGGTGACATCATGGACACTACGTCCATGTTTTTATACAGTCTATGGTTATAACCTAAGAATTGCCAGATAAAAACTTGCAATTGTAGTTTGCAATTTGCAATTGTAACTTGCAATTGTTTTTCTCAGAATTGCATGATATAAAGTCACAATTGCGAGTTATTAAGTCAGAATTGCGAGATATAAACTCTGGACTGGACTTTTATTCTGACCTTTTTTCTCTCAATTGTGACTTTTTCTCAGAATTGTGTTATAGAGTCAAATTCTGAGGGGGAAAAAAAGAGTTATATTATCTTACAATTGCGAGTTTATATCTCAAAATATAAACTCGCGATTCTGACTTTATTTTTCAGAAAGTCAGTCTTTTTTCCTCAGAATTGGACTTTTAATCTCATTTGCGAGATTATATCTCACAATTCTGAGAAAAGAAGTCAGAATTGCTAGATATAACCTGTAATAGCAAGAAAAAAAAGTCAGAATTGTCAGATAAAAAGTCTCAATTACCTTTTTGATTTTTACTTTAGTGGCAGAAACGGGCTTCTACACAAATCAGTGCCTGCGGATGATCATTAGGAGCAGTCATCCACCATCTCGACTGATGGAGATGACCGCCAGCACTGATCACATGCAGCTTACCTGCAACTGTGTGTTTTTACACCTTCTGCTTCCTGACAGCATGACATCTCTGTGCTGCCGCTCCTCTGATGTGACCACGCTAATTAGCAGCTGTTGTTTGCTGCCAGGTGACAGACCTGCAAATGCACTTTTTGGAGAGGTTTCAGGAGATTTTAATAGTCTCTGCTGTCTGACCGTATGACAGCTGCATTGTTTGACGCCGTGGCACGCCGTTCGCTGTTGTTCTCTCTGAGGGAAGAGTGTGCATGTAATGGCGTGTGCGATGTTGTGTGTGCTTGCAGGGCTCAGTGTGGGGAACATGTTCTATGTGTTCTCCAGCGAAGGGATCACCGTACTGCAGCCCGGCAACTGTGAGATTCGCAGACGCATCCCGCGGACAGAGAGGATTCTGGGTAGTTATGTAAGTGCTGGCTCAAACCCAAATAAAAGACTGTAATAGGAGTATTTATTATGCTTAATGCCAGTGAAGCTTGAATTTTTTAGGACTGTTTGTTAAGATTATTTTCACATTCTTCAACCCCCAAAGCTCCTATTGCTGCAAAAACAAAACATTATCATTAGTATAATATACTACTGTTCAAAAAATAAAGATTAGTCAGATTTTTTGGTGACACTTTACTTAAAGCCTTTATGTATAATGCATTATAAAAGTGTTTATAATGTATATTGTAATGCATTATCTTTTCATAATTAATTGTTAATGCAGTTTCAATGCATTATTGCAATGCATTTGAAGGTTTGTTTGTCATGTGTTTTAATGTATAATACTTTCTAAAGGTGCAACAATGAATAGGTAAGTATTATAATGTATAACTGTAGTCATAATTATTAATGAGATCATACAATGCATTTTAAGGCATAATGCATTAAAAAAATTATAATGCATTATATGGCTTTCAGTACAATGTTGTTGATTTTTTAAAATAAATTAATACTTTTATTCATTTTAAATTGATCAAAAGGGACAGCAAAGACATTTATAATGTTACAAAAGATTTCAATTTCAAATTAAATGCTGTTCTTTTGAACTTTCTATTCATCCGTGAATCGTGAAAAATAGAATGTATCACGATTTCAAAAAAAAATATGAAGCAGCACAACTATTTTCACCATTGATAATAATCAGAAATGTTTCATATTAGAATGATTTCTGAATGTTTCATATTAGAATGATTTCTGAAGGATCATCTGAGACTGAAGACTGGAGTAATGATGCTGAAAATACAGCTTTGATCACAGAAATTAATTACATTTTAACAGATATTCACATAGAAAACAGTTATTTTGAATTGTAATAATATTTCACAATATTACTGTTTATACAGTCATTTTTTATCAAATAAATGCAGCTTTGGAGAGCAAAAGAGAAAAAAAATGGTAGTGTATCTACATCCAGATGCTTTGTTTAAACAATATTATTGTCATAAAGTAGTTAAATAAGAAAAGAAATTGTTTAATAATCACAAATAGGTGCAAAACATAATTTCTTATTCGGTTCTTTTCATTTGAAGGTGAACATGTTTTGACATTCTTAAAAACAAAGGTCTCAAAAGTGGGTTTTCGCAGTGATGCCATAGAAGAACCATTTTTGGTCCCCAAAGAACCTTCCAGTGAACAGTTCCTAAAAGAACCATTTCTTTTTAGTGTGAAGCTCATTTTAATAATCTAAAGGGACTTTTTGTACTATAAAGAACCTTTTGTGCAGTGGCCATGTTCCATGGATGTTAAAGGTTCTTCATGGAACCATTAACGCCAATAAAGAACCTTTATTTTGCAAGTGCACAGACAAAAACATTGGTTCAAGCGCGTGTCCATATTTTCCCTGCAGGACGAACTGTGTCCCAGAAGCACGGAGTGTGTATGGGCGTCAGCGGTCAGCGTGAGGGACAAGTACGTGTACGTGTCTCAGCCGCTTCAGAACAGACTGCTGCTGATCGACACACAGGCTCAGAGAGTCGTGCAGGTGAGGACGCGTCCGTCTTCAGCCAAACTCAACTCTCATATCTCATTAGAGTTCTCAATAGCCGTCATCAGTGCTGGGTCGATCACTTACAAACTGTAGTCTGTTACCGATTCCAGATTACATGACAAAAATTGTAGTCAGTAATGTAATCCATTACAGTACATTACACATTTATGTAATATAATCAGACTCCTTTTTGATTGTTTTTAGATTACTTTTGACCTAACTAGTTTATCAAAATGAAAAAAACTCACTGAAACTTAAATTAAGATGAAGTTACTAAAACTAAAATTCAGATCAAAATTGAAAATATTAAAATAAAAACTGATTCAAAATAATAATAAAAACTACAATAGTATCTCAATAATACTAAAATAACTCTGCCATGTTCTGACATTTTTCAAATCTATGTAGAAATATTACAAGGTTTGTCTACTCGGTAATCAATACTTGAAAACTAGAAATATAACAACCAGTGCTAAGTCATATTTAATGATGGGTGAGAGCTTTTTCATTCATGAATCAAACAGTACTGTAAGTTTCTCAGTATCGATGGCTGTGGATCACAAGGCCACGGTAAATCACATGACTGATATTCAGAGCATTTCAGACTGCGAATGTGCTGTTTCACACAGATCAATGAGCAAGAAACGAATACTGAGTAGCTTACATTTACACAGTTTTGCTGGTCTGTTTTTGCTTCGACAATGAAATTGGTTTAAAAATCAGTTGATGAAGGAAACATCACTCGTGTTTACTCAGAGACTCAACGGTTGGCTCTGCTCTGGCTTCATTTGGAGCTTACATTCATTCTGAAAGTGTTTCACTCATAACAGTCGCTCTTGACAAGCAAAACTGGATGAATTTCCCCTCTTGTGTTGGAATGACAGGCTGTGGAAACGGACGCCATGCCCGTCAAACTCTTCTACGACAAATCTCATGATCAGCTGTGGCTGTTGAGCTGGAGAGACCTGCAGAAGTCCCGCTCTACACTGCAGGTGACACTCACAAAGCCTGCACTGTCTACATGGAAAATATTGTTTCTAGTTTTGGGCTGAATTATGATTCATCCAGTTAGTTCCTAAAGACTCTCAAGCAAATTAGAGCACTCACATATTCTTCACGCATTCATTGGGGTTATGAGAGGCCGTTTATCTGCTAACAGTCTGTATAACACATTCAGGTCCGTTTTGACCTAAAAGAGATACATAAAAATGTCTAAAAATGCTTAGTTTTTAGTAATGGAACAAAACTTTGCAAATGCTTTAAGACCCTCAATATACTTTTTTGTTTATTTGTTTGTAAAACCCTCAATATACTCTTTTGTTTGTTTGTTTTTTTCCCCCACATTTTTTGCAATAATTATTTAGGATATATAACCAAAATGTTATGTCATTTTGACTGGGTATGGAGTACCATTTGGTGTCAAAAATATTTTCGTAAAATTATCTATGAAGTTATATTAGTGTTAAACAAATTTGTAAAATATATTTAGCCGTTTCCCCAAACCTCCCCAAAAAATTCAGTGCCAAATGTGTGTTTGTTCATGTTTCTGATAAGCATGAATATGTACGACTATATTGATGAACCATTGCAGCATGAAAAACCGATCACTTTTTCCATCTGAAAGTAAAAAAGTGTATGCAAGTAAAATGAATTTGTTTTGTTTGAAAACTTTTTACTGTAATATTTAGGTTGTTACGATCTTGTTTTGTTAGAAATAAATGTAGGTCTCATGAATTTGGACTGTTTTTGAGCAATCATGAGTTATGAGTTCAAAGGAATTAAATTAAATTCCATTCATTCCTATGGAGTTAATACTGGTAAATCTCAGATTATATGTTCCTTCATACAATGATATATTCAACTAACATTTCTCATTAATAGTATATATATATAGAGAGAGAGAGAGAGAGAGAGAGAGAGAGCATCAGTTTTTATTTCATTACTTTTTAATTATTAAAAAAAGGGGATAAATGCAGTAATATCATGGTAACCTTCACTTTCACTCATTAATGAGAAGCTGCTGATTGGATACAATGATCTTTATTAATCTTTGAATCTTAAGTTATGACTGTTTTATAAAATAAAGATTGTTTGGGTCCAAATGGACCTGAAATGTTGAAAATAGTATACATATTTTGAATGCATTATGAAGATTAATTTCACACTGTAAAAAAAAAAGATTTTTTTTATCTTTGTAAACAAAGATGTATGTTGAGTTGAGTATGTTTTACAAGAAAATACAATTTCAGTTTTTCTACTTCACAATTTCACATTTAATTCAGTGTTATGTGAGGTTTCTTTGCAGTTGTTTACACAGCAGTTTACTAGCGGTTTCTGAATGAAAATAGATTCTACACTTTTTCAGTGCAGTTCGCTGTCAGGTAGGGCTCCTGACTCGAGCTGCAGGCGAATAAGACGCTTTCTGTGGCATGAAGAAAATTTGCCCAGTTCCCGCTTTATTCTTTGCCAGGTTTGATCTCGGCTGTCCTCGTATGTCAGCGCACACGTCTGAAAAACACACAGCCTCAAAAACAGAGCAAATGAAAGGCTTTCTATTTAACAAACAATGTGTAATTCCAGCCCCCATACACATGAATAATTCATGTTTTATTAAATAGCGGGAAAGTCCTCAGGTGTGTTTGCTTGTTCAGCATGCCCACAGAGCCGCACAGAATAATGAAGGCGTTCGCTATGAATCACTCAGAAATGCTAAAGAGCACTTTTAGAGGGAAGCTGCATAATCGGCTGCAGGGGATATGGATTCACACCACAAATAAACAGCTTGATAATATTCGACTCATTTCGAATGCGAGTAATTGACCGGGGCACGGGCAATTTGTCGGGCCCGGAGGTTAATAATAATAATAATGATAATAATAATAATAATAACAATAATAATACAAATTGCAATGATTTTAATTAAGTTTTCCCAATTTTTTCTGCCTGTTTTTAATGAAAAATTACACATGCAGTTTCATAGCCGGTTTATTTTCTGAAGTCACCGGCCATTGGCCCCGGTTGTAATGTTCTTTTCACTCTTTTCCATTTTTTAAGGTGATCGCTTCTGCCAGCGCGGTGGAGCAGCGTCAGATCATCCGTACTCCATTTGAAAGAGTGGAGGACTTCTACATCCCTCCCACCAACCTCATTATCACCCACGTAAGGTACGAAACGATCGTCACTGCTCAGCGTGCATGACCTCTGTCAGATTTTCCACATAATTCTTCCAAAAATGGGAAGCGAGCAAATGACGGTTGTAATTAAAAGCGCAACACTTAATAAATCTGCAGAAAGATCATTAACCTGTCTTTGGCCATTGTCATCTCAGGTTTGGCTTTGTCTACTTAAAATCGGAGCCTGCGGTGCATAAAATCGACCTTGAGACCCTCCGTCTCGTCAAGACCATCAGTCTGAAGAACTACAGCTGTATCCCAGCCAGCATGGCCTACACTCATTTAAGCGGCTACTATTTTATCGAGTGCCAAGTCGAGGACCGTTCGGCCCCGAGCTCACAGCTTCTCATCGACAGCGTAAGCGACGCGGTCATTGGACCCAATCCCAACATCAACGGCCAGCCGTTCATCTCTCCAGATGGCCGCTTCGTCGTCTCCGTGGACAAGCGACACGGAAAGCTCCAAGTCCAGACCATCTCCTTCAGCGGTGAGTTGCGGACCGGCCACGAAGCGGACGTCTCGATTCCCCTCGCAGACTTGGAGTTTCAGCCGTCCTTCACGGAGGCAAACCAGTACGTGGTCGTGGCCTCTTCGGCCCAGGGCTCGAAGCTAGTTTTCTCGGACCTGGCATCGGGAAGAACGAAAGCCCTGGAGAACGTCAAGGATCCAATCCCGGCCACTAGCTGGCCTTGGGGAGACGCCAATAGGGTGGTGGTCTCCAGCGGGGTGTTTGGACACTACTTGGTCACGTCAGCGGCCGAGTCCCTGTTCGTTCTGGACGGCAAACAGAGCGGCCCTCACTGTGAGGTGTCAGACGTCAAGAGAGGGAACACAGTGGTCTGGGTGGGCGAGGTATGAGCGGCGTACCGCGGGACGGTTCTGCAGAGGATTGCGTCGGCCGACTCGGCCAAAGCTTGGGAAAACCTTTAAGGGATGCGAATGGACTCGATCCTAGTAGTGAGTTAAATGAACACATGCGGGTTTCTGTATAGGTACACACACATACACACACAGTCAATGACAAGAAACCTTATCCAACAAGGGAACGAACGAAGACACCCTTCAGTGCAACAGTGAACTAATTTGATGATTTTTTGCACTTCCTTGTTAGCAGAAATAGCGTTAAGCAGCAGACAGGTTAGGTGATGACTGAACTATGCACAATGCTTTTTAAAGTTTGAGTGTTTTTCTTTTTTTCTCAGTGTGTTCACTATAGTCACTGCAGGAAATGTGTCCACATCAGCGTCATGTCTCATTTTTGTCAATGTAGAAAACTGTGTTGTTTGCTTCGTCCCAGTGTTTCTGATCACACAATTCAACAGCTTTTGTTTTACAGTTATTATACAACACTTCATTATAATAAACACATTACAGTAACATTTTTCCATTTTCCTTTTTGTAATGAAGTGAGTACTTTCTGTCGTCCTCAGAGCTGTGTGTGTGTTTGCATTTTTGTGGAGCTACATTTTGGGTACACAGTCGTCCCCAAATGTTTGCTAAAGCTGACCTCCCTTTGGGGACATCATATAGGACAAATCCTACATTACATCTTTGTTTTTTATTTAAATCATTTCTTTTAGAAGTAGGATTTCGGTTAGTGCGTGCATTGGTCAGGTTTTAATCAAATGTCCCCACAAGGATAAAAAAACTGTGTGGAGCAGGAAAATTGTTTAACAAACACTACATTATGTCTTAATGAAAATGTCAAAATGCAGAGGTTTGTGTAAAGGCTTAGGAGATAGAAAATATCATTAGTTCAGTTTAAAAGCAATAAACGTCAATGGAAACACCTGCCATGGAAGAAAAAAAAGTGTGTGTGGATCTTCTTTTGGCTTTTTTGCATCAATTCTGTCTGAGCACAAACTTTAATTTCATTAAAGTATTCCTACATTGATGTATTACATTCAAACACACAGCCCTGAGAATAGAATAGCAAACAACAATGAAAGAAAAGTATATTCTTGTTAAATAAAAATAGAGTTCCACTGTGCTAAATAAAAACTCATCTGGTGCATCAGATTTTTAAAAGGCAACAGAAAACATTCAGTACATTCGACACACATGAACCAAATTAGTGCACTGTTGCACTGAACACACTATCATCACTACTGAGACGACCGCAAGCACAGCTTTAAATCGCCCTGTTTGAGACCAAATGGTTAAATTGGCATTTCAATGTGCTTTCAAGCTCAGTCAGATATGCATGACTACAATATTACTTTAGAAAGCCAGATGGTTAGACCTCAATGAACATTAAACTGGACACAGATACGATCAATTTAAGGCTCAAACAAATCTAGTTAAACTCAGTGGGCTAACAATCACTGAATAAATGTGCCCTGCATACAGTATATTAACCATAGAGCGATTTGAGTTTGTGTCCTGTATGTCTGGCTTTTAAAGGGATAGTTCACCCAGAAATTAAAATTTGCTGTTAATGTACTCATCCTCAGGCCATCCAACGTGTAGGTGACTTTTTTCTTCAGTAGAACATTAAGATTTTTATCTGAAATTGTGGTCCTTTGTGATTCATAATATGCAAGTCAGCATTACCAGCACTTCAATAAAAAAAGCATATCAAGGAGCACAAAATGAATCCCCGTGGCACTTGACGATATATTGAGGTCTTATGAAGCAAAATGATCAGTCTGTGCAAGAAACTGAACATTATTTACAACATTATTACCTGTAATCCAGACTCAGGCAACTAGAACCAGTTCACCAAATCGTACTGAATAAAAACTTCTCAATATATCATCAGGAGCCACGGGTATTAATTTTGTGTTATTTTTTTACTCTTAAGTGCCGGTAGCCGCTGACTTGCATTTTATGAATCACCAAGAACCTCAGTTTCAGCTAAAAATCTTCTTTACTGTTCTACTGAAGAAAAAAAGTCACTTACATCTTGGATGGCCTGAGGGCGAGTAAATTAACAGCAAATTTAAATTTTGGGGTGAACTTCCCTTTAAGGACTGAGCCAGAAAGCTGGATTTAGTCCCAGCCATTGTTTACGCAAAGCAGTGTGTGTCCGATTTTTGGAGGAAATTAATGAAAAAGATTTTAAGTTTGTTGCGGGAAAAAATTATCTACATTAAAAGTGGTTTCAAAATCATGTCACATAAATCTGTTGTTTGTTCAAGACTAAACTAGCTGCACACATTTTGTACAATAATACAGTATGTCCTGCACATAATATGCTGTTCTTTTACAATGTCTGCATTATGCGTGTATGTGTATGTGTGTGTGCGCGTGTATTATTTGTTCAGTTCTTTTTAGCACTGAAATGCCAGCCTGACTTTTGCCAATGAGGCAGAAACCAAGCATCTTGTGCCTCATTGAGTCACATTTAAGTCCACATCCATTTGTCTTCATTATACTCTATTGTCCCCAGACTGTTTCAGCCTGTTCTTGTCCTCGTCATGTACATTTGTTTTTTTCAGTTTGTTATAGACTTGTTCAACACCTCAATCTCTGTTTATGTGCGTCATTAAAACATGTATTATTGTGTTTACCTGAACTGCTGGCAAACTTGAGGCACATGAAGTGCTGTAGCCGTTTGCGGTTGCTAATCAACAGGCCAAGAACCAAAGGCTTTATTTGTTCATTTTTAATTCTTCATTTAGATTATTTATTTATTTATCTGATTTATTCCCGATATTTTGCTTAACTGAGTGCATTTTTAAATGATTAATAGTATAGCTGTCATGATGTTGGTGTATTTGTTCTGACATACACCCTCATGCCGGCTTTTATTGCCTAATTCTGTGTATGTGTAAGATTTGTTTCTGCCAAAGTACATTGTGTATGGTGAATAAAACCTGGTCCTTAAGTGTGTAAGTTAGCACCACTTATTCGCATTAAATTCACATGAATATTACACCAAACACTCTTTCGAACACTTACATTTCAATCATGACAAAATGCCAAGGGCCTAAACTCAACAACGAGAAATGATTTATTTACCTGTGTGTATTTGTTTATTTGAAATAATCTTTAACAGTCTTTAGCTGTCTTTGTGCTGGTTAATCTACAGTATATCTCTATGCAACACATTTTTCAGCATTAAGGCAATAACTGTTGAAATATTGAGTAATGGCAGCAATTGCTACTTTTTTGACGATTGATTGATTTTTGTCTTTTCTTGTAGTGTAACTGACCACACCAGCAAATATCTCGTCTAGTTCTCAGCTTGTCTCGTGGTCAAGCAGCACCATGTTCTGTTCGTTTGTGTGCGTGTGTGTGTTATGTTAATTTGATTTAATACGTTATAAAATTGTGAAATGTTACACTTTTCAGAAAGATAGTGGCTTTACTTAATTCACAGATGTGCTTCATGGGATGTAGAACAAAGTTGAAATTTCATGGTCATAATTTTAGTAGACTAAGTATGTGTTAACCTGTAACAAACAAAAAAATTCTCCAACAGATTCCTGAGATCCGGATACACCCAAGTGATTTATTAGCATTGGTTGTATAGATACCTTTATTGTATAATATAAATATAGTGTTGCCTGGGATATATATTTCTTCCAGTTTTACAATAAAAGATGAGACCAGAACGATTCGCAGTGTGTGGCTTTAATGAAATTAAAATCTTTGTTAGAAACAAATACGCTTAGGAAAAAATGTCACACAGTAAATTACTTTCACTGAAATGAACATTTCATTCTTTGACAGTGTACTTTTTTCTCAAATGTAAGTTATGTATAAATTTAAATTCTACTATTTTCACCCAAAATGTTAAAAAATTTGCTGTTAATTTACTCGTCCTCAGGCCATCCAAGATGTAGGTGACATTTTTTCTTCAGTAGAACATTAAAGAAGATTTTTAGCTGAAACCGTGGTCCTTGGTGATTCATAAAATGCAAGTTAGCAGCTACCGGCTCATGAGAGTCAAAAAAAGCATTTCAAGGAACACAAAATTAATACCCGTGGCTCCTGACGATATATTGAGGTCTTATGAAGTGAAACGATCAGTCTGTGCAAGAAACTGAATATTATTTACAACATTATTACCTGTGATCCAGAGCCTCAGGCAAACGGTCCGGAGTGATGTCTGGTTTGCGAAACTGGTTGAACTGGTTCTTTTTATGGCGAGTTCACACTGCATGATTTTAGCCCCGATTTTCACTTGCCCACAGATTTTGCAAAATCGCTGACAAATGCGTGAAATCGGAGGCAAATCGGTACTCATTCACACGAGTGACAATCACGCAGTGTGAATTATCAAAGGCGCGATCTGAGAGAATCGCAGACGACCGTGAAGTATTTGCCTTGCTATATATCTGGACCTGTTGGCGATTTAAAATCCTGATGTGTGAAATGAGTTCTGACTGAAAAATACATTGACGATGACCTACAGCCAATGAGAGAACAAGATACAGGGCAGCGAGAAGTTCAGGGAGGAGTTATTTCCTTATCACTTCTCGCGTGTGTTTGGCTGTGAAATGTAGTTTGCGGAGCAGACAAAGTTGTCGGCGATTCTTCCTATTGTGAAGTCATGCAGTGTGTAACCTCCTGTCGCCAATCCATTGTGCAGTGTGAACACAGCAGCAACTGAATGCTACCGCAGATAGTCGTGCAGTGTGAAAACAACGGTGATCCGATGACTTTAAAAAAATCATGCAGTGTGAACTCAGTTCACCGAATCGTACTGAATCGTCTGAATCAGTTCACGTCTCGTGCAGCTCAGCTCTACAAGTTACTCAATCAAAACTCACTTTCAGCCGCCTGACAGTCACTCCGACTAGAAATGAGCCAAAATATCTGTGCATCTGATCCTGTGATGAATGAACTCATTCAGCGCTCCAGTTCCTCCAACAGTCACTGAACTGAGAAAACAGTTCGACTCGGACCGAAGACTGATGAGCCGCTGATATGAGCATGCGTTTATTCACTTTATATGTTTCAGACCTGCAAAACATCCACTTTTCACATCATTATTGGGTGCTTTAATAACATAATTGTGTAAATGTTACATCATGATTACAAAATCAAACTGGCGAATCAATTATTTGAATCAGTCCATTACAACAAACTGTCCAAAAAAAAAAATGTTGTAAACAATATTCAGTTTCTTGCACAGACTGATCGTTTCGCTTCATAAGACCTCAATATATCGTCAGGAGCAACAGGGATTCTCAAAGTGACAGTAGCCTCTGACTTGAATTTTATGAATCACAAAGGACCACAGCTAAAAATCTTCTTTACTGTTCTACGGAACTCACCTACATCTTGGATGGCCTGAGGGTGAGAAAATTAACAGCTAATTTTCATTTTTGGGCGAACTTTCCCTTTAAGGGTTAGAATCAGAAACATTAAAACTGTAAGCACAAATGCATTGAGGATGTAAGTTTGAGAATCAAACACATTTAATCTATTGGTTCATTGCTGTGTTATTGTTCAGGCTTTAAATTCGAGATCTAATAGATGTTTAATTGCACATAAAGATCATTCTGACAGTGATTATCTGAACATCTTGACTGATGAATGGCTTCTACACAGAGGTCAGCATTGACAGTCTGCTAAAATCTCACTTCATGGTCCTGATAAGAGCATGTGAAGCCTTCCTTTACTCCAGCTCAGCTTAATCTATACGCTTTAGTGTTCGACACACTCCTCAATCTGAAGTAATTATTCACAACAACTCGCCAGTGAAAGATGCTGTCAATAGGCCATCCATCACTGTCGCTGCGGACACACGGGCCGCTTCCTTGCAAATAAATCTCCAGTGTGAGCTTTTTCACGGTAACCTGGTGTACTTTCTCTGATCAGCTGAGAAGTTACACTGAAAAGACAGATGGCGTCGACGTCTTTTAACTCCTCACATCAAATGTGACTTTCAAAGTATTTCGCTTTTCAACAAAAATCTTTATAAATAAAAAGTAAATGAAGCCTACTTTCATGACAGTTAAGCACATTTCCTTCCCAGAATCTCCTTATTGTTAAAAAATAATGATATATAACTTTTGTACTGTTATTACACATCTTTAATCGGAGTTTAAATGTACATATGCGTGTCATATTGCATATTTATTAAATAACACATTGTTGTATTGAAATAATTTTGTAGTAAAATTTGAGATTACTTGTCAGTCGAAACCGGTTAAACCCAAAATATTTACTTATAGAGATTTTAAGTTAGTATTTTAATAATGTTCACTTTTCTCTGTAATATTGACTTTTCTCTGATATTGGTTTAATGGTCAAATTAGATAACAGATAAAGGTAAACAGATAAAATATTTCATATATTTTCAGTAAATGTTTTATTTTGATTATTTAATTATTGCTATATAGGGCTGCGCAACTGTCAAAAATTACATTGAAATTATTTTGTCGTATTTGACCATTTTAACAGTGGCATCTTTTATGAAAATGTCTCATATTGCTTTCCAGGTCCTAGTTATTATAATTAGTTTTAATTCAAGTTATAAATAACGAAGACATAAATTAAATATATTACTGTTGTAAATTACTGATTACAAATGAGAATTTGACAATTACTAAATTCCTCTAGCATATATTGGTGAAATTCTGTAGATTTCTGTCCACAGAAATGTTGGAAATGTAAAAGTTATATTGTCATTGCTATTTTATTTTGATGAATTGTGTAGTCTCCATTTATTTATTTTAATCTAACATCCAATTTAATTATTAGGTTTTCATCAACTCCCTCACGCAAACACTCATTTAGGAAACTCTTCTTTAGACCGATTGCTTTAAGTGTGGATGTTGACAGCAGGTTGTTTTAGGAGCCTGTGTGAACCGTGCCGGCAGATATCAGGGAAATTCTGTTCTATTTTCCATCTCATTGACAGTAGTGAATCATATGTTCTGTCAGAGCTCACATCTGCCACCCTCATGCGACCGTAAGACAGCCTGCGTGGAATTAGACTGTCTTCTGACTGGAATGATAAGATGAGATCAACAGCATGAAGACTTCTGCTGGACTGATTCACTGACTCAGACCGGCAGCAAGAAACTCAGTGAATGATGGATTAATGCAGGATTCTCACACACAACTGCAGTTTGTATTGTAATGAGCTGTGACTGAGAGCTCTGGTTATCAACCCTCAGCATATAAGCATTCAGCAGACATAACATTTGAAAGACAAACATATAAAACAAATGACTGCAACAACAAAAACAAAAAATTCAATGCATTCATGCTGCAGTGCATGCTGGGATCCAGTATTCTACTGTAGAGATCACATTATTGATGAGCAACGTGTACGGTATCATTAAACTCTAAAACCACTACTGTTAAAATTACTGTGAAAGTGTGATTACTAGCAGCTACAACATGTCATGTCTATTCACACTAAATGCAAACAGCCCGTCTTGTTCACAAAGGCTATTTACATAAACCACAAAAACACAAATTTGTGAAAAAATTGTCATGCGAATGCGTATTTTGTGTTCAGTCTATAGGTATGTGCACAGGCGCCAACTACTGGCATGCATTATACAGCGTTACAAGATATAGTACAGGAAGAGCAAAGCCTCCAGATAATAAGCCTCCAGGAAATGTAAAGTTTAAAAAATGAACTTATAAACCAAAGCACATGATGGGAGATGCTGAAAACACAGGGAGACGTGACAGATCACATGATGCATGTGTACATCACTTTTGGGCTTACTTATTACTCCTTTCAGAAGTAACATTACTTATTACTCCCTGACAACAATAATTCATTACACTACGTGTTATATTATTTTTTTGTTGAAAACAAAATGATAATTGCATCATGTCTCCTCAAAATTCTATGTATACATGTTTATTTCTTTAGACAGAATCATCATTTCTATTAATTGTCCAGTAAATTACATGATCTACTGATTTTCATTTCTGCATTCGCTGTTACGACCCAAGGCAATCATCCACTGCAGTCAGCGGGTGAGTAAACAGGTATGAGAAGGTCAATTTAGTAGACCAGCAGTAAATCTATATAATCTGTAATGCAGAGATGGCCAAACAGTGAAATGGTGATGAAGGTCGGGGGTTAAGTCAATGGAAGGAGGATAATGGGGATCAAGATGTCAACCAGTGGTAAGGACACTACTTTGAAGAGCAGTTAAGTCTGTAAAGTCCTGACAATGACTGTGTGTATTAGGGCTGTCAAAATGGCTGAAAAACTAAATTCGAATTTTGTACTTAAATATGATCAATATTCTAATTATATTAAAAGGCATAATTTCAGTAAGGGGGAAAAAGCGTTTGGCTTCTCTCCTGAGGCCACAAGAGGGCGCATTGAGCAAAATATTAACAATGCATGTTTATTCAAAGCAATAAAGTAACATTACTATTTGTGAAAAAAGTGCATGTTTATATATATATTATAATGTTTATAAACCAAATATAATTAAGTTGCTTAAAAAATTATAAACAAAACAGCATCATGTGTGTATGCATAGTTTAAAACAAAGGGACGAAAGCCAATCACACAGAGAATTTTTTCATGAGAGCCGTGGGATGGGAAAAAGCCCCGGCATAAAGCCTCGAGACATGTTTTTTTAAAAGGTGAACTTACATTAATTTAACATCCCTTTCTAAACATGCGGCTCTCTTGTGCGAGACACAAGTGCAACGGTGATAGATGTCCCTCTAGAAAATTAGTAAAATATGCATTCTATGCGAACGGCTTGGTATCAGTTTTGACGTAAACAAGGTATTCTCCGTGTTGATGTTCTCTTTTTCCGCAATATTTTGAAGTGCCGCATCTAGTGGGTTCAACTGGATAGGCTAACAAAAAAAATTTAAATGCAACGAAACTTACATCGTCATCGCATCTTGTGCGCCACTGATAAGGCTGTCTTATGCACACCTAATTTTTATTTGACAGCCCTAGTGTGTATGTGGTGAGTATATATATACAGTCCTTAGGAGCTGCGTGGAAGAAGACAACATTCTGTTATTGTTTTGTAAGAGTGCAGTACCTGAGCCTGTTCATAGCCTTCTGAATAAACCCATTTGAACAGTTAAAACAAAATCAAACCCAACAACAAACCCACAATCCACGTATTGTTACTCATTTTATCTGCCAATCAAATATCGTCAGGAGCAATGTTTTTTTTTTTTTCTTAACTTTTTTCACTCTTAAGTGCTGGCAGCCTCTGACTTGCATTTTATGAATCACCAAGGACCACAGTTTCAGATATTACGTACTATATTGCATGTTTCATGGCAGTTTCAAAGGGAAATGTCCAGTGAGTAGTGTTAAAAGGTTAATGCTTGATCGTGTGGGAAAATAAAATACACCCTACACCAAACCACATTGTGCATGTCATTTCTGTGTGGTATGTAAGACTCTCTCGCTAGCTCTCTTTGAAAGGAAGGAAAGGACGTGACATGAGTCCAAGAATGGTGTCCCATACTCTGAATTTGTGCTCTGCATTTCACCCATCGTGCACACACAGCAGTAAGTAGTGAGCACACACATACACACACACACACCTGGAGCAGTGAGCAACCATTTTTGCTGTGGCACCTGGGGAGCAGTTGGGTGTTCGGTGCCTTGCTCAAGGGTTTCATCTCAGTCGTGGTATTGAGGGTGGAAGAGAGCGCTAGTCATTCACTTCATCCCCCACCTACAATCCCTGGCGGTTCCAAGACTCTGTCATGGAATGCTCTTGAGGCAATATTGAAGATCCAATAGCAGCTTTATTGTAGTTCCTGACAATGATCCAAAAAACAGAGCAACAGGCAAAAATACTGACAAAAGGTAATCCAAAAACATAGAATCCATAAACACAGATTAACGGAAAGTACAAGGAAACAGAATGCAGTACTGCAGCAACCAAAGACACAGACCAAAGGGTATAAATACAGGTGAGCTGAGTCTCTCATAATTGCACACAGCTGAGGGTAATGGACCAATAATCAGAGCAAGGGGTGATGGGAACTGAAGTCCACAATCAATGGGCAATGATCCGGGAGGAGTGCCCTCTGGTGGCTTTCATGGGCACTCCAGCAGATGACTGTGACACCCCCACTTTAAGGAGTGGGTTCCAGACGCTCCACCAAGTGTAAAAAAAAATCCAGGAGGGAGGTGGAATGGAGGCGGATCAGGGGGAGGGATGGTGGGCCAGGCCCATGTGGTGGAAGATGGCCTTGTGCCAGAGGTAAACCAGGAAACCAGGGCAGAGTTGGCAGAGTAAGAGTCCAGGGCGGAGCCGCAGAGCACCACAGCAGAGCAGATGGGACAGTAGATCCCCATGGCGGAGCAGACGACCACCAGGGTGGAGCTGATGGAGCTGAGGACCACTTCTGTGGAGCTGATGGTGCAGGAGACCACCAAGATGACTCAGACTGGGCTGGAATAGAAAGCACAGAGAGGTTAATAACAGGACAAACAGAGAATTCAGGAACAGCCTCTTTGGCCAAGACAGGGCAGACTTAGAGTTCAGGAACAGCCTCCTTGGCCATTACAGGGCAGACTGAAAGTTCAGGAACGGCCTCCATGGCCGTGACAGGGCAGACTGAGAGTTCAGAAGTGTGTGCCACCGCCCAGAGAGGAGCTGAAGTGGACTCTGCCACCTCGGGAGGTTCTGCAGTGGAAGCTGCCACCTCAGAAGGAGCTGAATCGGATGCCACTACCCCGGGACGTTCTGCAGCCGAAGCCGCCAACTCAGGAGGAACTGGAGCAGGCTCAGGAGCGGACTCCTGGACTGGAACGAACTCAGAAGTGAACTCATAAACTTGAGTGGGCTCAAGAGCGGATTCAAGGACTGGATCAGGCTCTGGAGTGGACTCGTAGATTGGAGCGAGCTCTGGAATTAACTCATAGACTTGAGAGGGCTCTGGAGCGGATTCGTAAACCTGTGCGGACTCTTGAGTGAACTCATAGACCAGAACTGACTCTGGAGTGGACTCGTACACTGGCGCGAGCTCTGGAATGAACTCATAGACCTGAGTGGACTCTGGAGCGGACTCGTGAACTGGAGCGAACTCTGGAGTGAACTCATAGACCAGAACTGACTCTAGAGCGGACTCGCAGACTGGAGTGAGCTCTGGAATGAACACATAGACTTGAGTGAGCTCTGGAGTGAACTCTGAGGGCTCCCGGACTGGAGCGGGTTCATGAGTGAGCTCTGAAGGCTCCCGGACTGGAGCGGGTTCATGAGTAAACTCTGAAGGCTCCCGGACTGGAGCGGGCTCTAGAGTGGACTCTGAGGGCTCCCGAACTAGAGTGGACTCTGGAGTGGACTCTGAGGGCTCTCGGACTAGAGTGGACTCTGCAGTGGACTTGGGCTCTGGAGTGGGCTCTGAGGGTTCCCGGACTGGAGCGGGCTCTGAAGTGGGCTCTGAGGACTCCCGGACTGGAGCGGGCTCTGGAACAACAGGAGTGGGCCTTGCTGCCCTCCTCCTTCTCGAACTTCGCTTGCGAGATGAAGACAAAGACGCCTCACTATTCTCTGGGGAAGTTAAATCTGACTTGAGACTCTCCAGGGGCACTGCAATAGGCACAGACTGACCGGATGGAACCACTAAACTGTGGTAACAGAGATAGTCAATAAAACCCCAAAAGTCAAGAGTCTTCAGTCTCTCCATCTCACACAGAGGAAAGGGGTAATCCAAGCATTCATTTAAAATCTTGTTGAGCTCGGAATTACAAAGTTCCAGTCCTACGGCCAAAGTCCAAAAACTCTGTGCAAGACCTTCTACTACCATCCCCTGTTGACAAAGAGCCGGCAACATCTGGAGCCAAGCCTTCTGCTCCTTCTTAGAAGCCGGAGGAAGAACCCAAATGTCCATGATTCAGAGGTCAGTGAAGACTAGCTGCTGGATCTGAGATGGTGGCTGAAGTATTCTGTCACAGAATGCAATATTGAAGATCCAATAGCAGCTTTATTGTAGTTCCAGACAATGATCCAAAAAACAGAGCAACAGGCAAAAACACTGACAAAAGGTCATCCAAAAGCATAGAATCCATAAACGCAGAGTAACGGAAGGCACAAGGAAACAGAACGCAATACTGCAGCAACCAAAGACACAGACCAAAGGGTATAAATACAGGTGAGCTGAGTCTCACATAATCGCACACAGCTGAGGATAATGGACCAATAATCAGAGCAAGGGTGATAGGAACTGAAGTCCACAATCAATGGGCAATGATCCGGGAGGAGTGCCCTCTGGTGGCTTTCATGGGCACTTCATCAGATGACTGTGACAGACTCGAACCCGCAACCTTTGGGTTACAACTCAGACTCTCTAACCATTAGGCCAAGACTGTGTGTAAGACAGAAACACAGAGTGCTCTCAGGTAAGCAAAGGTTTCAAAAGCTTCACAAAGCAATGCTTAGAAGGCACCCATGACTAGTGTGGATTTGAGTTAAAATTTAAAATTTTAATGGTTTTATGCAATTTAGTTAGAATGCAGCTATGCAAGTCAAGTCAAGTCACCTTTATTTATATAGTGCTTTATACAATACAGATCGTGTCAAAGCAGCTTTACAGTGTCAAACAGGAAAATAGTTTGTCAATAATGCAAGAGGACAATAACAAAGAGCCATTTTTCCAGCTAAAGTCAGTTCATTGATGATTCAGTGATGGCATCATCCAGTTCAGCTCTCTTCCAATAGTGTCTGTGCAATCAGTCAAGCATGCCCATCTAAGCAAGCCAAAGGCGACAGTGGCAAGGAACCAAAACTCCATCAGTGACAGAAATGGAGAAAAAATCTTGGGAGAAACCAGGCTCAGTCGGGGGGCCAGTTCTCCTCTGGCCAGACGAAACCAACATGGTGTGGTTTAATTCCAGGCTGCAGGTCAGATTGTGCAGAGGATTTGTCTGGTTCCTGTGGTCTTGTGCCAATGGTCGTCGAAGTGACAAGGTCTTCATAGGGATCTGTCTATGGTCACATCTAGTTGACATGGTCTCCGCTGACATTTAGGGCTGTAGAGGTCATCTATGCAAAGTATTTGAGTGGATTTATAGTTTAATTTATAGCTAAAGGGGACCTATTATGCCCTTTTTTACAATATGTAATATGTCAGGCGTCCCCAGAATGTGTCTGTGAAGTTTCAGCTCAAAATACTCCACAGATCATTTATTATACCATTTTGAAAATGACTATTTTGAGTGGAAGCAGAAACACGCTGTCTTCATGCCTGTATCTTTAAATGCAAATGAGCTGCTGTTCCCCGCCCCTTTTTCCTGAATAGGGCTGTGCCTTTACAGCTCGTACCTCGGATACACTGCCAAAACAAAACATAGGTTTTGATTATAATGTCTATCACCCTGAAAACATATTTGCATGCGTTTTAAAGCCATATCAGTTAAAACTTCTGATATAGTGTTTTCTGAGAGCAAAACACACATAATTTACATAAACACAGTCGGTTATGTCTGTGAAGGTAAACAGCTGGGAAAGAAATCGCATTTTTATATTAGATCTGTGTATTAAGTGACAACAGCGTAATATACAGTACCTACTGCTGTCTATGCTGTTAATATAAAATAAAACAAATAAAATAAAAACAGAAAATCACTCAGTGCTCTTGACTGAATAACTTTTATAGCTTTAATAAGAAGACGTTTCTTATTTGAATGCTGTTTTTAAATGCTCTATCGTGAAGATAAACATGGCGGATTGTGTGCCGCTCACTCAGGGCGGGGTCTCTGCTAATACGGCAGTGCCTGTCAACAGTCGTGGGCGAGGCCTGTACAAAGTGATGTCACATAGTACAGATTCTGCGAACAGCTTGTTCTGAGACATTGCTTATCAGTGGCGGCTGGCGGAAAATTTTCTAGGTAGGGCGCCACATCCAGCAATTTTAGCATACATCCCAGTATGCTTTATCCCAGTATAACAAAAGAAAAAATATTAAGACTTGAAACATTTTAAATAAAGAATTTGTCGAATGTGGCGATCTGAAGGCAGCTCATCATGACCAATGAACAGTTCCTCTGTCAGAGTGAGTATTGGTGCCCATATGTATATAAACCCCACTGACCATTGCAAACTCCTATAAAAACACGTTTCTTCATCAAGTGTCCATTATGAAACACTTGCCAGACATGTGACCATACTGAAATCTGTTTGTGCAAAAAGCTATCAGAGAGCGCACACACGGTTTGTTTATTTGCACACTAATAATAAAGCATGTCTAATAATGTACGACTCCTGTATGTCACTGTAATCGTCTTTACCTCCATTACAATTGTCATCCATCTAAAATTTACTGGTAAGATATTGGTTTGCTTTATTCAGGTCATACAGACTAGTCCTGACTTCAGTTTAAAGATAATTAATAGAGGTATGTTTGTTCCAGCCAATCGTTGCACAAGTTAAGTTTACATATGATGACGAAAGCATGTTAGTGATAGCCCTCCCAGAACTCATAGAGATTTCATTGCAGTGCCTTCAGTTAAAAAAATTAATATCTTTGAATGGAAGTGTATGAGAACACTCGGGGCGATTCTCAGTCAGAGTGAAATCGCCCAAAAAGGAGAGGTACTCCACACAATGTGACTTGACGCTGATTGGACTATATACCCAGAGGCAGAACAAACAGAACAGTGACAGCTAGCGTGTGGTTGAATGTGATAGAAAAAAATCCCTCCCTTTCACACTTGTGGCCCTAATGAAGAACCCGCCTCTGCTGCTTATGATTTATGGGGATTTTAAAAAAAGCAGTGGGTGTATTTTTGTCATTACAGGGTGGTTGTTTACACACTGCCAACACACATTTATGTTCAAACACCATGTAAAAATGAATTTTGCATAATAGTTCCCCTTTAAGAATTATTCTCTCTTTTTTTTGGGACTCGAATGGAATAAGTTCATAGTACTCATAAGCATTGGTTTTTAAACTTCATTGATTTCCTCAAATGGTTTGAGTTACCTTAACTCATTGGGTTTTAACTAACAGTCCACATTATAAAAAAAATCGATTAAAGAAATAGATTGGAAGACAGAGAACCCATTGATTAAAGTCCAGTCAAATCTAAGTAAAGAGAACGCTCCCATTGCTCATAATGAAAAATGTGGAAACAGGAAAATAATGTAGAATAGATGCTCTATTGAACTGCTTGTATTTTCATTTGAATTGTATTATAGTTATTTACAATTTAAAAAGTATAATTAAAAAGCACTTTAAAGGACTTTGTCTGTTCCTCATCACTGTGCGCATGTCACAATTATCTTGTGTTATAATTTGCCTAGACAGGAGTTAATGTGACACCTAAGTATGACATTCAAAATTAATGTATTTTTTTTACAGCTGACGTGTGTCAGTAAGCTAAAAGCAAAGCGCATTTGTCTCAGATTCATTTTAGCATTTAATTCAGTCAAGCAGAGACTTATTTTTATTATACACATACACAGCTGCAGACATAGACACCAAGATAACACAAAGAAATTCCTAATGTTCCTGTTTACTATACTTTATTTTCTCAGCTGAAGTTGGCAACTCTGTTTACTCAGAACTAATCACTAAAACGTACACGTCTCTCAAACTTTACCACTATTCTAGTGCTGGATATGATGGATACTGGAGTAACTGCCCTCCAAAAAGCCTGCTGCTGTATGGTTCTTTAGTTGTTTACCAGCAGGACTGATATAGCTAGTTAGGTAGCTGAGAAACGCAGAGGCACAGGACAGTTAGACGGATGATTTGTGTTGATGCTCACGTTATTCTAGCAGAAAAATTAAATCTAACATTTTAGAAGAATCTGGGAATATTATCCGTCTTGGGCTAGATTGATTGTGTCTGAATTGGACCCAATGTTCTTCACTCGAGGAAAACAGATATTTAAAGATAATTGTCGATACATTTTTGAGATCTTCTGCTTTATTCCTGAGTTAGTGCAGCGGGGCAGTGGAGATAGAAGTAATAAGGTATTGATTTTCAGATTTGAAGATGAGGAGGGGGTTTATAACATGAGATAAAAAACAATTTGACAAAGAGCTGAAAATATACCCCCACTAATACAAAGACAGAAAATATGTTTGATTTTGTTTGATTATTAGTATTTTATTACATGTCCTTCCTTGACTCTGTTAAGGTTACATGTTTATGTGCTCAGAGTTGTTAGACATCTCAGTTACACTGAAATTTGAATGGATGAGTTTTGAATTGACACGTTTTCCCTGCATTCTTTTGTTTCAGCCTTCACAATGTAAATCCATTGCTCACTGATCTTCAGTGAAGACATCTTTTAGAGTTTATGCAGGCCTGTATGACTGCTGCCAGAAACCTCAAAGCAGCAGAACGGGTTTCTTGGCATCTGTGTCTCTAAACAAAGGAGTGCTGGCGATTTCATGATGTCTCGCGGTCTCAGCTCCATAAAGGTGAACTGTGTAACTTATGCACCACTAGTGACAGCAAACATAATTGCAAAATAATAATAATAATCATCATCGTTTTTAAATAGGTTTCTTGAACGCTGACTTAAGTCAACCTCTAAATAATTCACTTACAGTATTACTCTCTGAACTGTATATTAAGATGGGATTTAACACTGAAGAAATGGCGCACTTCAACTTTAATTTTCCTCTATGACTCACACTTACTGTACTTGACTCATTCACATTTAGTGACTTATCTTAGTACTTTGACAAGGACTGTCTATCTATCTATCTATCTATAGCCCTGTATATATGTGTGGAGGACGGATTCTGTGCAGTGAATTTCGAGGGGGGCGGCGTTCCAGTTCCAACTGGTTAAATTTTTTTGGAAATGAAAGGGAATTCTATATTTTATTCATTCAATAGCCTACGCACATAAGCATAGTGCAATATATAATAATAAAAACAGAATATTTGTGTCTATGGTTAGTTGTATAATGTTGACTTTTGTGATTGGGCATAATGGTGCGTTCAAGTCATGTCGGATAGATCGTAATTACGAGTTGAACGCACATGAACGCCACCACAAAGTCGTTATTACGAGTGGGAAACTCGAAATTTTCTTTAGTTTAGTTTTAGTTTAGTTTAGTTTAGTAAACTCAGGGCTTAAAAAGTCCAGAGTTTCCGAGTTGGGGGCGTGTCAATGAGAAACATGGCGGAATCGATGGATGCAACGTCTGTAGTTGACGGTAAATTTTTGTTTAAATTGATAGTTTTGATGAAGTTTTTATGCGATACAGATTAAAGTGGCTTCATAAATTACTTTTTTTAAATATTAAAAGCGCAAAACACACCTGATGCGAATTCTTTGCTCTTCATTTTCTATAAGCAGAGTTAACAGACCCTGTTGTATTTTCTGGTAATTTATTAAAAGAAGGTACACCGCCATCTTATGCTGACTAAACTGACTTGAACGCACCTGACGTCGTAATTACGACTTGTCAACTCGTAAGTACGAACATCCCAGGAGGACTTGAACGCAGCAAAATACCTGCAGACTGCAGCCAATGGAAATGCTTCCCTGTCTGTGCGCGTCTTGTTCCTCACAGCACAGATCGTGAAAGCAGACGGCTTCAGGTAAATTATCTATTATAAACCGTGATATTGCCGAAAATCCTAACATTTTACTTTAACAGATGCAATAACAGAAAATTTGATATGGATAAAGCTGTTAACATACCTGTGTTAACGTTTGAGTTAGGCAGTGCTGAGTTTTTGTTCAGTGCCGAGTTGTGCAAAGTGTAGACACAATGTAAATAAGAGATTTGTTGTACAGTGTAGAGAGCTTCATTGATTATAATGGAAGTTTGTGAGATCGTGATGAACTAAGATGAGTGGCAACATTTAAATGATTATAAAGGGAGTTTGCAAATGTGATACTGATTTTATACAACAGTTCAATAAACAATAAATTAATATTAAGTGACTTACATTTTAGGAACACAGTCCAGCAGTTCCAAACAAATACACAGCTGAGCTGCTGCACATCCCGAAAGAGAAAACAGTGTTTCATTTATGAATGATAGTGCATTTTTGAATGAATCTAGTGAGTCAATGATTCAATGACCCTTTTATAAAAAACAGTCACTTGCTTCGTTCCTGAATGAATCAGCCATTTGAATGAATCGATAGAGTGAATGATTCAGTGACGAAGACTGTGACTTGCCGCCACCTACTGGCGGATTTAGTTTAATTTCACTAAAGTATCATTTCAGTTATTTAAATAATTTAATATTTCTATATTCAGAACTTTATATTTAAAACATTAACATTCATATTTTGAGTTTAAATGCATTCACGCCAACTCTGAGCCTCATTAAACAGTCTGTAAATATACCTAAATGCCACTTTTGTGTTCTTCTGTGCACCTCTGTAGTGCAAATATGAATTTAGTTGACACTGAGTTAATTTTATTGGTAACTTTTTCTTCCTGATTGTGTTTTATTATTCTAATTCAAATAATTGTTTTCATAAAAAAAATTTTTTTTAAGTTTATAAGTATAAATGTATAAATTTGACATAAAACATGACACATTTTACAAGGTTAGAAAAAATGCCATTACAAAGGTGCCCCTGCAAATCACTTTAAGGAGATAAATATCACCTCATAATGTGAAGGTTATTTTTTGTCATTGATCAAAAGGTGCTCCTAAATGTTTTAAAATTAGGAGCACAAGTGCTCATTCTCCCTTTTTTATTAAACAGAAGGGGTCATTAATACTGCTTACATTATTACTAGAATCCCCCAGTGAATTTTGGCCATTTCCACCACTGTATATGCAGACAGACAGACAGACAGACAGACAGACAGACAGATATTTGTCAACCAATATTTTTAAATGTTTTAATAAAGTTTCTTCTGCTCACCAAGGCTCCATTTATGTGCTCAAAAACAGTAATGTTGTGAAATGTTATTACAATTTAAAATAACTGTTTTGTATTTTATTACATTAAATGTATTTTATTGCTGTGATCAAAGCTGAATTTTCAGCATCATTACTCCAGTCTTCAGTGTCACATAATCCTTCAGAAATCATTCTAATATGTTGATTTGCTGCTCAAGAAATGTTTCTTGTTATTATCAATGTTGAAAAGAGTTGCTCTACACTCTTAAAAATAAAGGTGCTTCAAGAGGTCCTTCAAGCGATGCCATAGAAGAACCATTTTTGGGTCCACAAATAACCATTCAGACAAAGGTTCTTTAAAGAACCATCTCTTTCTTACCTTTTTGTAATCTGAAGAACCTTCTTTCGCCACAAAGAAACTTTTGTGAAACAGAAAGGTTCTTCAGATGTTAAAGGTTCTCTATGGAACCATTTAGACAAAAAGGTTCTTCTATCGCATCTTGAAGCACCTTTATTTTTAAGAGTATACCTAATATTTATGCAGAAACCACAATATACTACCATTCGTGTGTGTGTGTGTGTGTGTGTGTGTGATGGGAATGAATGCTTTTATTCAACAAGTATGCACCAGATTGATCAAAAATGACTTTTTAACTTTCAAGTCATCATAGAATACTGAAAAAAATGTTTATGCAAAATATTAAGCAGCAAAAACTGTTTTTAACATTGGTAATAATAAAAACCACTATTAATAACTGAGCACCAATAATAATTGAGCATTAGAATAATTTATTAGAATGTTTATTAGAATGTTTTCTGTAGGATCATGTTAAAGCAATGATGCTGAAAATTCAGCTTTGCATAACAGAAATAAATACAATTTTAAAATATATTCCAATAGAATACAGTTTTGGTTATTTTTTTGTGTGTTTTTTTTTTTTTTTTTTTTTCCAAGGCAAACAAACTAACTGAACTAGCAGGTCAGTTTCTGTCTTGCTAGTCTGCTAGTTTGATATTGCTTTGTTCTAGCAGATGCAGACAGCACAGAGCATCACCCAGTGCTGAGTTGCACGTTCATTATTCTGTATTATGACACTGTAGACTAGCACACTGGGCTGTGGCACTCTCTGGTTGCTCTATTTCTGTCCGGAGGAACTCTCTTAAAGTGGTAACTCACTGCCATAAGTTTTTCTTTTTCTACTTCACAGCAGGCCTCTGTCCCGGATTTATTTTCTTTGGGCCGTTCCTTCATTGATTCTCCGTTGATGTATATATTTCTGTGACTGCTCTTCATTTCCAGGGCGTGGACCATGTCCTAAACCATGAAGAAAAACTTCCTTATATTAAAAGAGCATATCTCTGAGTAACATCAATCTTAGTGGGAAAATCTGGAAGTCTGTGGTAACATGTATTCATTGAGGGTCATAGCATGTCATACAGACACTTCCATGTAAATATATTGCACATATCTATCTATCTATCTATCTATCATCATCTGCCTGTCTGTCTGTCTGTCTCTCTCTCTCTCTCTCTATCGCTAGCTAGCTATCTCTGTCTGTCTCTCTCTCTATCGTTAGCTAGCTAGCTATCTCTGTCTGTCTGTCCCATTTCACAAATAAATGCAAATACATAAAAGTTTGGATATGGATGGATACTTCATGTTTCATTGCTAATATGTATCCTGGATGTTCAATAAAGGGAGATTTTAAACTTAAATGTCTTAAAAAGTATAACAATAACTGTTAACTATAGTAATTTGGTGGGATTACTGGCCCACACACTCACACTGTCTAACTCTCTCTCTCTCTCTCTCTCTTCTCTTCACCCAAAAAGAAAGAGAAAAACAGTGGGAGGGAAAGACAACTTAAGTGGGAATGTCTCAAATACACATTTTTTCCCCCTCTTTTTGCAAGCTGTCCTGTGTTTTGAATTGCAGGTACTGTTCAGTGCTGTGTGACCGCTGGCAGCCAAGGACCTAACAGACAGTCATCCAAAACAATGATCAAACTATAAATCCGTTTGCCATCAGAAACCTTAAAAAGAAGAAATAATCTGCAAATACATCTCACACATCAGGTAAGATGCTTTAATGCTCTTATTTATCTTTCTGACCTGTTCCCCAGTTTTGCGCACCTGATGAGTTTCCATGGTAACTTAATTCATCTGTTTCCATTGCGACCAGTTCAGTTCTTTGAAAAGCTTACAAAGCTTATTTGAGCTCATACAAAAAACTATCACTTAAATTAGTTTTAAAATCCTTTAGAAATGTTGTTCTAGTTTTGTGCGTCACTCAGTCATCCACGTCACCTCTGTAATCTTGACAACATTCAGTAATGTAGTCTGTAATTAGCCCATCTCATCTCTTTAATATAAGATGTAACTCAGCTTTGCTTGACCATTTGGCATCATTTGGATATTATACATCTTTAAAGGAAAATCTAGACATCTTAACCTTATTTTTTAAAAGAAAAAAAAAGACTCATCTGCATCAAGCTCATAAGTAGATAAGTGGGTGCAAACTATTTTAGACTGAGGCAAAGACTTTTAATAATTTGAAAAACCATTTCATTCATTAGTACTCTTATTATACTATTAGTAGAATTGTTCTGGCAGTGGTCAAATCAGGCTGTGCATGTCATCATTTTGTGTGCTTTTAAATGAGGTCTGTCAGCTACATAACAGTACATAACACTATTGTCATATTTTAAGAGGATATGATTTTGGTACATTCGGTGCCTTATTTCGGTGCATGAATCAGGGTGGCTCTCCAAAAACAATCTGTTAAACTTACCAGTAATGTGGTTCTTCTACCATTCTGTGGTAAAGGGTGGGGGAGTGAATTTAAAG
>NW_015629541.1:146657-161093 GCF_001515625.1 Sinocyclocheilus rhinocerous
TTTTTTTTTTTTTCTCAAGTCAATTCATAAATATTATCCTGGTCAGACCATGATGAGACATATGTATAAACACAAAGATATGCTGCACACTCATGCTAACACACATACCCATTTATCAAAGTAGTCCTTCAGCTCAGTTACATGCGCATTTCCTACTGCAAGCACTCAAGGACAGCATCATGCTCATGCATTATGTTTTAAAGGATGTGCCCACAGATAATAAACGCTTCCTCTAGAAGTGCTGATATATACTGCATGCTATCTTCACTATTCAGGTATTTTTTCCTGAGTATTATCATCAGCATCTTTCCACCTACAACCTTCCAATAAAATGTAAGCGGTCTGATTTAGCATTCCTATTACAGGAACTACCAAAGCTTGTAATGTTTATCCTCAAATCAGAGGAAATAAAGGTTGTAAACCTGTCACTGTGCAGCAATGGCGAAAGCAATAACCTCTCAAATGCAGTGAAACAGGTGCTAGACCATCTGTGTACACTTTGATAGTCACCCTAAATTAGAGAGATTTGAATGTAAAACATTGTGAATGTTGTGCTGACATGTTTAGATGTAACAGAAGATAGTAATAAGATTATAAAGATTATTCATCAACATTTTTCTTATTTACATAACTAACCGTCAGCTTGAACCCTCACTTCTCACGCCACATATTTATCAGGGGTTCCACAAGGTTCAGTGTTCAGTCCTATTTACTTCTTATATACATACAGTCATGGGTGACTCTTGAAGGGACAAGAAAAATTAAAAGCACAAAAATTAAAAGTCTTTACGAATATAAGTATCAAAACAATGTCCTAGCTTAGTGAAGGGCTAAACTGCATCCAAGGCAACAATAATAACAGTCAATAATAACAGCACAGTCAAGAATAACTTAAAGAGTTTGCCAATTTTGGTAGACTGCAGACTAGCTCTGACTCTTTGAACTTTGTTCACTGCTTATTTGTGATGCTTCCTGTTTGTTGATGGCCTTTCATTTTTCATTTTACCCATTTTACTGCTTTTTGATGTTCACTGAACTTTTCCATGGCTTTTTTACAGTTGCCAAATACAATCACTTGAAATGTGTCCATCTTGGATTTGTTGCCAGTGGCTTAGCCAAGTATAGATAGCCAAGTAGCCAAGTATTCATGTGACGCACATGAAACAAAAAACCTGATCATTGGGACTATATTCAAGCCAGTCATAAATCACATACCATTCTTTCCTGAACTTTCTACAGTCCATTACTGGAAATGAAAATACTGTTTACAATCTTACAATGGATTTCGCTTAGGATGCGCTCTATACTTGGCTAACCGCTCCAAATTGCAGCAAGCTGACATCGGGGATTCTCATCTTCTGAATGAGTGACACTTGTCTGCTCAATTACCTGTCCTCCATCAGCAATATCTCTTTTTGCTTTCTTTGAGAAGTAATTATCCAGCTTCTTGGGACACTGAGGCATTTTCATTTAGTTTTCCCTAATTGTTACCAATGACAGTAAACTGATGTGGAAAATAAATACATAATCTATTGCTTATTTTCTGCAATGCAGAGATATACATATAAATACATATTTTTAAACAGTAAAAATTTTACTAAATTAATACCACTACAGCTACAGCTGATCACTCAATAATTTGGGACAATATCATCTAGAATGGCATTTCATCAGAACTGACTTTGACTTAAAGACATTTGACTTCATCCAAAAATCACTCGAGGGTGAGTAAATGACAGAATTTTCATTTTTGCGTGAATTATCTCTTTAATGCTTATGTGTCTCAATCAGTGTGCTTGAATAACGTCACCTGATTTCTCACAACTAATTAAATATTCTTGATTAAACACCGATAGACTGATGTTTTAGAGCTACTTAAACACTTGATTTTATCACATTGACCTCCAGGCAAGATAGCACTGGACAAAGTTTGAAAATTATTCTGGTGTGAGACTTTGATTTGATCCACGCAGATGTGCTACAAAGACACAAAATGCAGAGACGAGGAGATGATTAGACTCTGCGCACTGGAAGAGCTGCTCTAACAAGCGTCTATCACATCTTCAGCTGTAATGACACCTACATTGTGTGTTTCTCACACAAACATACACAGAACAGTCACCTACTCTAAAAGTTGAAGCGAATATTCAACACCGAGGCTGGTTTTTACACTCTTAGCTCACAGCTGTGGTGTTAACAAAGCTTTCAGCATCTCTCCCTCCTGAAATCCATTTTAAACCATTGTTAAAGCTACAGTAACGGCCAGAGTCAAACATATTCTAAACAAAAGCTGATCAGACAGTATTATGATTATTCATTTCTTACCACACACCAAAGACAGCTTCTCAAAGGACACAATCTGAAAAAAAATTAATAAATAAATAAACTGGCTGCTGAATATTGGCATAAAAAAAGATCCACTTTTTAAATGTCATCAGAAATACGGTGATCAGAAATCCAAATATTTAGTGTAATGAAATTGGTATATTTAAAAAATTATTATATCAGCAAAATAACACAAGTTTTTGGTTACCATGACCAAAAACCTAAAGGTCAGTAATGTACCAATCTGTATATTCATCTATCTCAGATCAAACAATCATATCATTATCTTAATTAAATACATTTATCTCCATCTTAGCTGTATTATATCTCCTAAATTTAATTTATCTATTAAAAAGGTCTAAAACATACTGGAAACGTCATTAAGCCTTTATTACATTCTCATAATTATAGGGCAAGGCTTACTAAATTGATATTTGTGTAGCTAAAATTAATGTGATATTAATATGTGATATTTTTGTTTTCATTAATTTCATTTACTTAGAATGTTAAGTAATGTTACTAAGCAATAATATATGCTTTGGGCTTATTTGTTTTAATAGAGCACTTTTAAGTTTAATTGAAAAAATAATTTTACATTATTCAATGTAAAAAAAAATATGGTAACTATATTTTAGAGAAAAATACTGACTATTAACTAGTTGTTTATTAGCATGCAATTTACTAGCATACTGGCTGTTTATTAGTACTAATAAAGCACATATTAATGTCTTATTCTGCATGATCATAATTTAGATCTCTGAATCTGACCCCATATCTAAACTCAAAACTACCTTACTAACAATTAATAAGCAATAGAAATAGAAAATCTTTCAAGAAATCTCTATAGAAAGTAAACTGGCAACAAATTAATTTATGATCAATGTGCTTAGATTTGGATACTGAGAACTCAAAATCTTTTATTGCTAACTAACATTAGATAAGCTGAACCGCCACATTTTACCCGGATGCCAATGGTCAAAAATGGCCCTACCATTTGCTTTTTTTCCCTCCCCTTTTTCTGATTGCTGAGTTTTGTGGTCTGATAACCAACCTCACCCCTGCACACAAACACCCTCTATAGTTCAAACGTAATATTACCTTTTCTCTTGACAACTTGGGTGTGAACAAGTCATAAATCAACAGTCATAGCATAAATGGCTCCTACACGATGACTTAATGTGAACTAACACACGCACAAAGGCACTTTTGTTCTCATGAACGCTTCCTGTCAAAGCACATCGGAATAACTTTGCTACTGTCACTTTCATGTCAAAACTGCTGTTTGCATGCTAACTCTTTCCATGGTTTATTCATTTTAACCATTACCACCTTAAAGGTCACATATTTTACACCTTTCTGGAGTTTTATTTTAAGTCTTGATGTCCTTAAGAATATATATTTGCGGTATAAGTACCAAAAACCATCTCAATATATTTTTACAGCTCCTCTCTCAGAAGCTCTGCTGAGAACAGGTCGATTTTGGCCGGTCTAATTAATATTCATGAGCCTCTCTTCTGATTGGCCTGTTGATTTCTGAGTGACGCACGGCCAGGACAACCACAGGTAACTAGGGTCATGTATGCTGTAGCCTGCTGTGGATTGGTGATACTCACAAGTAAGGTCAATAGAAACACCGTGGACAGAAACGATCGTCAAAAATGCTTGCGTTTGCAGTGCACACTTCTTATCAGTAAAGGTTCAATAAAGTATTGTCTTTTGTTTTTATGGGCGCGTCTACAGATTTCTTGCCATATGTCTGTTTCTTGCATCTCACGACTATGTTGTGTATGAAATAACGTCTGTGTGCATGTGTGTGAAACAACAAACTGACGATTTATATATTATCATTTGTAATTGTATATACATTGTTGTGATTAATTGTGGCTGGAACAATAATGTAGCTGTAAAAATAGTTGCCTGCTGAAATTGAAATGTATATACATCTTCATCATGACTAGATAGACACGGTGAGTTTGTCTTTACTATACACGTTAGATGGTGATCACCTCATAGTAACAATCCTGTCAGATCGTCCATCCTTTGAGCGGGAGTGTAACGTTACAGGTCGACCGATCTGGTTTTGTGGTTAATGTTAACCTTTTCGACATGTTTCCGTGTTGTTGTTGCTCAGCAATGGCATGGACGCGATGTTGTCTGGGGGTTTGGCAAAAGGAGAGTGGGACGGTGGGCAGTGCTCGGGGTGGTGACTGAAGGCGGTGACTGTGTAGTTCTGACGTCAACTTTTTACGGAAGTCACAACGGTTCGTGAAAAATCACAGCTACTTTATGCAGGCAGTGTGCATTTTACTGTGGACTGACTGTTTTGAAACTTATATGGTAGTTAAATAGCCCCTAGACCTCAGTTATTGTGAAAAAAGCCAGGAAATTTCAGTTTTGACAATATGGGACCTTTAATTTCTGTTACAATCATTCAGTCTGGATTGGATCCAGATACGGAGCGAGCGATAGAAGCCATTAATGTTCTGTGCAGAACTTTGTCTTCTACAAGATGCGCTCAGACCTACAGGATGAAAGAGCAGTGCTTCATGTTCCCAAACTCCACTTTTCGACCCCTCACTGTGAGGTTGAAGCCATCGGCGCCAGCGACTCTGACTCTCCTTGAGGTGGCTCTGACATCCAGCTTTTATTTCGTTGTACCTTTATCTCTCTTGTCTGCCTCTTAACAGGATGTAGCAATCCATTAACGCTTCGCTTCATCCACAAAGTGACCCAGTCGACCTCCTCTAACTCTGTGCTCCTCTCTCTCCACTCACTTTTTTTGCTCAGGCTTTTTCCTTTTTTTGCAATGCCCACCACGTCACCTTTAAAAGGTTTTGACCCTGAATGGATATGGCCTAGTGCACAGCCCACCCTCCCTTTGTCACCGAGTCCCCAATCGGTCACAGCATGAATGAGGAAATGTCAGATAAAAATGGGTTGGCGATTACAGATCAGATATTTAATATCTACAGTACAATATCTACTAGGTCTATGAAATGTAATCTTTGATATAATTTTTGTACATTGAGAAACAGTCTGCATTCTGTTGTGCAGCCTTCAAACTACATTTACATTGTCAATAAAACCGAACCTATGTATATTATTATTATTATTATTATTATGGTTGAAGGTTGAAATAGAAAAGGAATAGTTCTTAAAACCTGCAAAAGACAAACATGTTGAATATTCCTACGGTTAAATTTAATTCACTGATTTATGTTAATTTGACATTTCCATTTATTCATTTTGCAGAAGCTTTCAAAGCAACTTATGAATGAGAATAATAAAAGCAGAAGAAATGACATCAGTGGAGAAAACCAGAAAACAATTGAAATTAAAGTGATTTATTTTTATGGTAGATAAACAAACTAACAATGAAAAATAATTTTAAAGCATTAATTAGTCGAAGTTCGTTTTTACATTTGTTAACACATTATTAAAATCAAAAGTTACGATCTGTTAAAATGACTTAATGGACCTGAGCTGATATGAACAAATAATGAACAGTTGTATTTTTATTAACTAATGTTTACAAAGATTAATACATACTGTAACAAATGCATTGCTCATTGCTAGTTAACTTTAGTGAATGCATTAAAAAGGATAGTTCACCAAAAATGAAAATGCTGTCATCATTTACTCATCCTCAAGTTGTTCCAAACCTGTATGAATTTCTTTCTTCTGTTTAGAATATATTTTGAAAAATGCTGGGAAACAAACAGTGATTGACTTTCATAGTATGGAGCAATTCCAGGTTTTCAAACAGAGATGGCGACAAAGAGGCAAAACTGCAGCTTTAAAAAATTAAAACATGGGTAAAAAAAAAAACTTCATAAAGTCATTTTAAATATAAGCACACTGAAACGAACGCAATAGCACCCACAGTTGATGACTGCAATGATATAATATTATTTCTGAAACAGATTTAGCAAACGCTCCATCGCGTTTTTTTGAGTTTGCGCTCTGCATGGAGAAAGCGAAATGTTCCTGTTTACAGCATGTTTTTGCAGCGTTGAGAAATGTAGACATGTTTGTTGATCTCTTGAACGCATTGAATCAGAGGTTTAAGTTAGAATCCACTCACCGCTTAAAACATAGAAATGCATAGGTAGAGGCCTCATTCGACAGCTCCAAGCACGTAGACGCGTCTGCCATCTTGCAACGGTCAACTTGACGTCATTCACCATAATAATCAATGAATATTCGAAGATGCCACAATCCTGCACAGCCGATGGTTGTAAAAACCGCCGGGATTTAAATTCTCGAAGAAACATGATAACCTTTCCCAGGTGAAAATGCGAGAGAGGGGCGGAACCATAGATATGTAAGGATTGTGGCATCTTCGAATATTCATTGATCATTATGGTGAATGAAGTCAAGTTGACCCTTCCAATATGGCGGACGGCTTACATATAGCGGCCCATAGAAACAGTCGCTAATGAGGCATCTATGTATACATACCTATGGCTCAAAACGCCATAGATTCTGTTCAGTGCTGAGTTATGCTCGCTCTCGCGAAATCCTCTCTCAGTAACAACGACATTAACAACGACAACAGATTCGCAGTGTTGTTTGTCACAGCGCAAAATACTTCATACTTAAAGACTTCAAAGGCTATTTATTTTCAAACTTGAAAATTTTTACATTTTAATCTGGACTACAACATGCCCATACTTTTTTTTACAGGTCTATTGTTTGTAACACTTTACAATAAGGCTCCATTAGTTAACATTAGTTAATTAATTAGTTAATATAAACTGACAGTGAGAACTACGTCTAAAGCATTGATTAATCTTAGTCAATGCTAATTTCTTAATTAACACTATTAAAATCAAAAGTTGTAACTATTATTTAATGCTAACTAACTAAGCTAACTAACAAAGTTAAGTTGTATTTTTTTTAATTAACGTTAACATAACTTCTGTAACAAATGTAGGTATTTCTCATTGTTGATGTTAGTTAGTCCATTAACTAACGTTTACTAATGAGACTTTATTGTAAAGTGTTACCTATTGTTCTTTATAATTATGTTGCACTTTAATCTGTTTGAAACATTTGTTTACGTTGAACATTTCAATACAATAAAACAATACACAAAAAATGTATAGCTCTTTCTGTTATTAGAAAACAGTTGTTACACCTGTTACAGTACAACAACACTTTTTTTGCAACTTATTTCAATACCATGATGAAAGCTTCAGAAATTATCGCAACATGACATTTTGATACAGTAATATGCCTAGTCTGCTGTTATTAACAAAAAATGAAGCATGCATTCATCATTATGTCTTGAACTTGAAAAGAGAATGTATTGCTTCCCCAGCAGTTTTACTGGCAGGAGGTGCTTTGTTGCAGATGTGCTAATGGCGCTCTAACAGTCAGGTGCACAAAGAATTAGTATGCCGTTCACTGATTTTTAATGTCAATTAAAACCAGGAGTGTGACTAGACCTCCATAAAACAACTGCTCCATGACAGGAGCTGCTCTCCACAGCTGCTCTGTGGCCCTTGAATGAGTTATGCGAATAGACACCAGCACCGGCCAAAATGACATTTTGATTTGCATATGGCACATTTTCTCTCTTCATTGATTTTGGGATGGAAGGCTTGACTGGATTGACAATTTATTTGATTGGATTGATGCTGTATGACATTCTCAGTGGCACAATGGGCTTACTTCATTTTTGCACCCTCATTTTCACTTAGCACAAATCCAATAATGATTGCACTATACTTGAAACTGTTTCAAAAGTGCTTTGCAATCAGGTTAAATGAATGAAATCTCGTGACGGACATGTTGTAGAAGAACCTTAAAATAACCTCAAACTGTTACTTAAGAGAACTTTTTCAAATTGATTCAACCCATAAAATTTAATTTGTTGGTATAAATTGATGTTAATACACTACCGTCCAAAAGTTTGGGCTCAGTAAGATTTTTTTTATTTTTTTTGAAGAAATCTTTTCTGCTGACTGCATTTATTTGATCAAAAATACATGCATTTGTGAAATATTATTACAATTTAAAATAATGGTTTTCTATTTTAAGAATATAATTTATTCCTGTGTTCAAAGCTGAATTTTAATCAGCATCATTACTCCAGTCTTCAGTGTCACATGATTCTTCAGAAATCATTCTAATATGCTGGATGTCAATCAATGTTGGAAAAAAAAAAAAGGTTACACTTTATTTTGATAGTCCACTTTAGACATTCTACTAACTATAAGTAACTTTGTAACTACATGGTTTATTTAGGCTAATGATATATATAAAAAGCTAAAGAATCGTATGATCAGCATATTAAAACAAAGAAAAATCTCACCTTTCAGAGCAAACATTGCTAAGCATGTCCCAGCCATGTTCGTCACTTTGCGGTTCCCTTAAACATTTCCGATGTGGTCTGTGTGTATGTGCAGCGCGTTTCTGTTTTTGTTTGTGTTGTGAGCATTTGCAGCGCGTGTGTTGTCAAATTGATGTTTTCTTAATTTGCAGGTGTTTTTTCATTTGCAGCGGGTTGAGCTCTCTCAGCCACCGTATGTAAGTCAGTTACTGAAGTTCCTGAAGCAGCTGAACTGCTGATCTTAAGTACTGGACAGATTGAAACGCATGCTTTTGGATCACATTTGGCTGTGCAAAAATATACATTCATTACTACAACTCCTCACCTCCTCCTCATTCCAGGGACGGCGGCCGTCATCACAAGGACACATCAAAGATAGCGTTAGCCCTCCTCCTCCCACAAGAGGGGAATCTGAGAATGAGACACACTAGATCGCACATAACGGTTTGATACGCCTGGCTTTCACACCTGTGAAGTGGGAAATGGCGCTCCGTAGCCGACTGAGGGTGAGATTAGGAAGTCATTTTGATTAATGTTAAATCACACACTGTGGAGTGGGAGTAGAATCAGCTCAGCACAAGGAGTGAGAACCACGTTACACAGTCCCTTACTGCTACTGGAAGCAAAGCACTCTGGGAGAGTAAGCGCATCTACTGCCGAAATCAATTTGTTAAAGCTGCTAGGATGATTTTGAATCCAGTCTCTGAGGAGAGTGTTTCCTATCTCCCTCTCATAATGACACAGTCCTACTCAAAATGAAGAGATGACAAAGATCTTCACAGACTAAAACGGACCCATGCAACCTTTGATGGGATCAAAACAGCAACACAGATGCATATCCACAGAAATGCTTACCAATTTTTATGTTTTCCCTCTTCAACCACATCAGATGCAGCCAATCGGATTCGGCACATGATCTGGCCATCAAACCACAGGCACCATTTATGGTGGGGACTTTTTACCATGCCATTTTGTCCCAAGCCTGGATTTTTGGCTTGGACCAGTATCCTTGGGAGAACCTGGTCACTTATTGTAGGTGGAGTAAATCGTCTCCAAAGATGTGCACCGTTGGGTCTCTTGAGGAACCATTATACAACCTTGTTTTATCCTCACCCATTTATGAAAGCCTTTCTGCACAGAAAATCCAGCTTGTGCATAAATGTAAAGAGCATATTTGGACACAGCACCAGCCAATACTGTGAAATCCGGCAAACCACGAAAAACACTCTAAACTACAGTATAAGTAATCTCTGTATGTGCAATAATCTCTGTATATTCCAGAGGGAAAAAAATAGTTGAACCTTTTTTTGTTGAACCATATTTTTTAGTTTCTTTTTTATTTCTTTAATTTTGGAAAAAATTATGAACAAAATAAATTTAAGTGACATTGGGGTGTAACGGTACACATAACAAATATTTTTAGCATGGGTCTTTCAGTTCGGTACAAATGTGTACAGAACCAATACAGTGTTGTTTTGACCACTGCATGTGTGGAACTTTCAAATACCTCGTTATAGATATCTTCATTTTAATGAATCAATCGATTCTTAAATCCTAAAATCAATCTTTTAGTCTATGTAGTTTCAGTTGATGTGTGAATAAAACTTCACTAGACATTATATAGCATGCCTACCATACAACTTTTTTGTTACTTTCGATAAGAAAAAAGTTTCATCTTTCAAATTCTGTCCATTTTATCAGGACATTTAAACAATAAATGCAGTTTTGGTGCTGTTTAATGTGTCATAACAGATCGCTGTATAGATGCCTCAGTTCAAACAGCATGCTCCTATATACTTCACAGCATTAGCAAAGATAGATTTTTTTTTATCCTTAAAATTTTATTTACTTACAACTGAACTTAAGACAGCTGACAGAGATTTTTGGTCACACTTTATTTTGGGGACCAATTCTCACTATTCTCACTTTTGTTAGTTTAGGTATGGGGTGGATTAAGGGATCTAACATATGATCATGCAGAATAAGACATTAATATGTGCTTTATAATATAAGTACTAATAAACAGCCAATAAGCTAGTAATATACATGCTAATAAGCAACTAGTTAATAGTGAGAATTGGTCCCTAAACTAAAGTTTTACTGTTTTTTTTTTTTTATCCTTATTTTATTTTTATTATTATTATTTTACTTTATTTTACTTGAATTTATTTAAAGTCAGAGGCACAAATTGTTCAGCAAACCACTGTTTAATAAACAAGAAAAAGAACCATGACTTCGACACTGAGGTACACCAGTGTCCTTTTTGTGTACACCCTTATTATTATATGAACATAAATGTTTATAATTATTTTTTACATTGAATTGATTGAAAATTTTTTTTTTTTTTTTTTTTGCTATCATCAAAAGTAATTAGCCAACTGCAACATCAAAACCCATTTTTAATGAGATTATTCAGATAAAATGAGATTATTGAGAGAAAATGTTCACTGAGTTTTGGTATATTCACTTTGATTAAATATTATAAAGACAATTTTAAAGATTTTTTAAGAATGTAAACAGGGTCAGTCTACAGGCCAAAGTATACATGTGCCAGACAGAAATAATATCAATTGTTGTTTTTAATTATTATTATTTTATTTTTTTTTGCATCCAAGAATTATACATGACATATTGCCATGATTTTATTTCTTTTTTCACCAGTGGACATGAATGACAGTACGTCAGCATTATTCCAGTGCATCTTTCGCTTGTATTTTGAGACATAAAATGATTGTGAGCTGTAGCGCAGTGCCCCATGCCCTTGCAGAAAGCTCTGGCAGCCTGACACCTGGCACAGCTGTGGGAACAGATTAGCTGGGCATATGCTGCCTTCTGCATTCTGGAATACCCATCTTGGGACTGGCAATAAAAGTGGCAAGTAATTTACCTTCCCATAATCCCTGTCCTATTTACCCAGAGAGTTAGACTGTGCCAGACCCAGTCAAGAGTACGATTAATGGAAAATCTTTATGAACAGTAAAGTGTAATCTTATGTTAATAGATAAACAGGTTCTGTTATGACCAGCTAACATTAAAGATGCTCGTCCTTGCCTGTTGTGCTGCGGTCAATTGCTTTGGTTCCAACATACTCTTCCTGCACAATAAAGGAAAATCTAATTGTATGCCCGCACTTCAATGCAATAAATAGTTTGTTTGTATTTCATCTGCTGTAGCCATCAGACCCGGCCAGACCTCACGCAGGGAATGATGCATCCGGTCCCGAGACTCATTATTGTCGTGACTTTTACCAGGTCTAAAGGTGACAATGATTCTGCAATGCAGACGTCGCTGTTGCTCGCTGCAGTCATTTATCACGTGTGTGATGTTAACCCCTATGGATTTCTAATACTGCCTTACGAGAGCAAGAGAACAGAAAGATGTGAATGAAGGGGTCTGGCTCGAATGTGTATATAAATATATATTGCATTATACAACAATATACACAGAGGTTGGACAAAATGTGAACACATCATACAACTTCTAAATAGTCTCCAGTTGAATTTTGTCTATCAGAATTTTTTTCTTCTCACTCTTCCCTCCAAAACTATCCACTCTGGTTTGCATTTTAGCATTGATGTTTGTGGTTAACGTTTTAGCGATTTCAGCTCTTTCATTGATCTTGGCTTTGTTAGGTTCTCTGTGGTCAGTTTTTGTGGAATCAGGGTCTTCACGGTGAATATTCATTTTTGGTCGTCTGACAGTTATCCATTTCACAGACCACTTTACTAAACACTGCTAAACACAAATCATACTACACTGACATAAACTAGAGAATATAGACAATGAAAAGATCATAAAAAAATCATTGCAACGTTTATTTTGTCACTTTAGCCTGCACAAATTATATTAACACATACTGTATATTAATGGGTGTTCGAGTAAGTGCAGTCTAATGTCCTACACTCTTAAAGGGGTCATGAAATGATTTTTTTTTTTATTATTATTATTATTTTAATATGTTCCTTGAGGTTCACTTATAATGTTAATACACTTTTTTGCTCAAATAAAGAAATATATATGTGGACAAATGATCATTTTCAACCCTCATTCTGGCCCTCTGTCTAAAACGAGCTGTTTTAAAGGGGTCATAGGATGCCCATTTTCCACAAGTTGATATGATTCTTTGGGGTCTTAATGAAAAGTCTGTAACATAGTTTGGTTAAAATTTCTCAATGGTAGTGTAAAAAACACCTTTTTTACCCTGTCAAAAACAGCTCTTTTCAGATCAAGCCGTTTTTGTAGCATTTTCCTTTAAATGTTAATGAGCTATGCTGACGCTCTTTTCAGATCAAGCCGTTTTTGTAGCATTTTCCTTTAAATGTTAATGAGCTCTGCTGACCCCGCCCCTCTCTTCCGAGCTGCTCTCAGAGAGAATGTTTACTTTAGCCGCATTCATCGTGAAACTTGCTAATTAGTAAAGGAAAGACGATTTGCAAAGATTCATTACAAAACATTATAATACATTATACTCACTTCTTCTGTAGATGAGGCTGGATCATGAATGATTCGCGCGAATATAGATGCATTTATGTACATCGGGGGCGCATTCCCTTCAGAAACAAACGTAATCCACTGCGTCTTCAGCGGCTCAGATGTCGGGAGTAAATGACGACGCAGTCGTAATCCACTGCGTCTTCAGCGGCTCAGATGTCGGGAGTAAATGACGACTGCTATGTTCGTTATTACATCCAACAACAGAACACCTCAATCGCTTAGGAGTCATTCTTGTCTACATCTGCTCCGGCGGTGAAACAATGGCGGACTGATGACAGCTCAATCAGGGCGGGTCTAAGGTAAGACACCAGTCCAGTCTGTGCTGAAACGCTACTGTCAATCAAACTATCGTGGGAGGGGCCTGTCTGTGTGACGATTTGAGAAAGGGGAAAACATTTAACCAGATTAATAAAAAAAACACTGGGTGGATTTTTATCATTATAGGGTGGTTGTGTACACACACTGCCAACACACATTTCAGTTCAAACAACTTGTAAAAGTGCAAGTAGCATCCTATGACCCCTTTAAGGGGCGGGTCCTTTAATGCTTGTCAGTAATCTGCCACTGTTATAATTGGCTAACATCATTGCATAGGAAATCAACACCCTCTTGCTATTGCACACGAGTGTTTTGACAACATGATCCATAGAAAACCATCCTTTACAGACAAAGCATTATGAAACCATTTACCACAGTACCGCTTCATCTTTCAATAAGGAGGTTCAGCCAACTCTGACTTAAAACTTGAACTCTGAGTTGACTTACCCTGAGATGGGAAACTCTTGAGTTTTCAGTTTCAGAACAGCTGAATTGAGTTAGTTCAGTCAACTCTGAGTATGTTGACTGATTTTAGCGAGTGCACCACGACTAGGAAAAGCCATGATCAATGGAGCTCCGAAATTACGATTCACCATGGCAACAGCATCCGAAAAAAAGAGGTCAGCTTACTTCAGAGTCAGCGTATAAGTTTAATTCTTTATCACTGTTATAATATCAGAGGTGAAAACTGGCAGAACGTTAAGTTACTGAACTAAGTTTCATGGAATCCTACATGCAAAAAAATAAAAAATACGAATTAATGCAGCCTCCTCATCTACAGGATCCTGATTAAAAGGACATGGCATTTTTGTCAATTTGACATGTCTGCATGAAAAAATATGAGCAATGAATGAATGTACCTGCTCTGCAAAAAAATGCTTTTCTTACTTTGTATATTTGTCTTGTTGTTTCCAGTCAAAATATCTAAAAACTCTTAAATCAAGATGCATTTGACTACATAA
>NW_015629541.1:161766-162408 GCF_001515625.1 Sinocyclocheilus rhinocerous
CATGCAGGAAGCATAATATCATTTTGCTGAAATGTCGCCACATGCACAATTGTCCAACAAGCTCGGATTGGCGACATTTCTTTGAACACTGTGACAAACATGATGTCACACACTGTCTATTTTAATAAACAATACAAAACACAAGAAATTATAATCGATTAAAGATGTGACAACACACCATCTACTCCAGCTTTCCGCTACTGGTCTCACATCTTCTTGTCAGGCGAATTCATCAAACTTTAAAATGCACAGACTGCAGATTCAACCCGAGGAGCATATTACTGTAAAACGCGAATCAAGACATTTTGACAACAATCAAGACAACTTTTTGTGAAATTATAATATGCTTGAATTGAATAAAATATTTCTAAAAATGGTTAGAAATATATATATATACAGTGGGTACGGAAAGTATTCAGACCCCCTTAAATTTTTCACTCTTTGTTATATTGCAGCCATTTGCTAAAATCATTTAAGTTAGGGGGTCTGAATACTTTCCGTACCCACTGTATAATTATCATCAATGAACCTGAAATGTACACAATTATAGATTGACTTAGTTACGTTTCATTTTTTTCCCCTCAAATTCAATTTCATAATTGTTTTTTTTTTTTTTTTTCAAAATTCTGTTCTGTTTTGTTT
>NW_015629541.1:162422-162949 GCF_001515625.1 Sinocyclocheilus rhinocerous
AGTTGACTTACCCTGAGATGGGAAACTCTTGAGTTTTCAGTTTCAGAACAGCTGAATTGAGTTAGTTCAGTCAACTCTGAGTATGTTGACTGATTTTAGCGAGTGCACCACGACTAGGGAAAGCCATGATCAATGGAGCTCCGAAATTACGATTCACCATGGCAACAGCATCCGAAAAAAAGAGGTCAGCTTACTTCAGAGTCAGCGTATAAGTTTAATTCTTTATCACTGTTATAATATCAGAGGTGAAAACTGGCAGAACGTTAAGTTACTGAACTAAGTTTCATGGAATCCTACATGCAAAAAAATAAAAAATACGAATTAATGCAGCCTCCTCATCTACAGGATCCTGATTAAAAGGACATGGCATTTTTGTCAATTTGACGTGTCTGCATGAAAAAATATGAGCAATGAATGAATGTACCTGCTCTGCAAAAAAATGCTTTTCTTACTTTGTATATTTGTCTTGTTGTTTCCAGTCAAAATATCTAAAAACTCTTAAATCAAGATGCATTTGACTACATAAG
>NW_015629541.1:163033-189557 GCF_001515625.1 Sinocyclocheilus rhinocerous
TGTTTTATTTTTTTATTTTTTTTTTTTTTCTGGTAATCAAATGATGGCATACAACATTAATTTATCTTTTTTAATCAAATGAAAATTAAACAAACCCTTTCTTTTTTTTTAAATAGAGGTTTACGGTTACAGTTAAAACATGGAAGAAAATGTGCGTGTTATTCCTTAAAAATAAAGTTTGAATAATAATTTTATTACTAGTAGTATTCTGTCTCAATTTCTTCAAATAAACTGAACTTGAGTTTTGTTTGTGCGTGTGTGTGTGTGTGTGTGTGTGTGTGCGTGTGTGTGTGTGATGGTGTTTTTTCTCAAATGAAACGTCAAATGGTCATCTTTGGACTTCCATGGTATGGGAAAAAAAAAATATTATGGAAGTCAAAGGGGACAAAAAACTCTATGGTTACCAACATTTTTTTAAATATCTTTTGTATTCAATAAAGAAAGAAAGTGACTCTCAGCGCAGTTCTGGAGGTGTTGTTCATGTATTTATATCCTCCTTTAGTGAGACATTGTGAGCGTCACATGCACATAAGTAGGTGAAACCGTGCTTCTGCGCCATTCATTCACAAAGAGAGACACAGAACATGCAGGATTCATATTTAAGTATTTTGCGGTTTAATATTCACAGACACTAGTCCATATCGCCATTTGATTTAAGTTTACTGACCTACTTTTGATTTATTCATAAAAAATTTGGCAAATTCCATTTTTATGACTGGATTATGCGAGTCTGTCCACGTGGAAATCATAGGGCCCTACATAAGCAAACAGTCCTGCATTTGCTTGATATTTCATATCTGATGCTTTGACATTTCTGAGACATTTAGAAGTATCATTTTAAGTTCCTTGCTGTGGCCGCTGCACAAGCACAGAATCAACACTCGAGACATTTGTCTGTTGTTTTCTCCCTGGGCATTTACACTCATGAAAAACATTCACTGGATTTAAAGGATCAGTTCACTTCCAGAATACAAATTTCCTCATACTCACCCCCATGTCATCCAAGATGTTCATGTCTTTCTGTCTTCGGTCGCAAAGTAATTAAGGTTTTGGAGGAAAACATTCCAGGATTTTTCTCCTTATAATGGAATTCAATGGGGACCAACGGGCTGAAGGTCCAAATCACAGTTTCAGTGCAGCTTCAAAGAGCTCTACACGATCCCAGCCGATACATGATGACATGGGGGTGAGTCAATTATTAGGAATACTTTATTCTGGAAGTGAACTAATCCTTTAAGTAAGGCATAACTTGTTTCCCTGACTTTTAAACAAGGAACAGCTCTCATGTATAGCTGTCTTTTTTAATATTCACTGCACCTGACTAGTATCGTTCTGAAGTGACTGTTTAAGGCACATTACACAAGCTCAAGTCGTAACTACATTAGCACTGATTAAAACGCCATTAAGCTAACAACGTGCCATTCTGCTCTAATTAAAGCGCCTGTGTTTCATGATCATGTTTCTGCACACTTTGCCCTTCCAGCTCCTAAATCTACCTAATGATCCTCACAAAACACTGCAGCTGAGGAATTGTGTTAGCAGATGCATATGTAAAATAACATGATCATCAAACATTAAACCGCTCATAAACTAAAACTGCCTAATGTTACCAAATCAAATGTAGATGCAGGAAGTGTTTTAGGACTGTGAAGCTTTGGGGATGTTGATGGAAGCGATCTACTCCATCCACAGTAATCCGGACGTAGTCTTTCATAAAAATGTGATTTCCTCAGTTTTTTTGTTCAAAATGTTGCTTTTTGTGTTTAAATGTTTTTATTAGGAATTCCGCAGGAAATCACTTGCCACACTTTTTTTAAATGCAGACAAATAAAACAGATGCAAACAAACAGAACTTAAATTCTAACAGATATGCATGAAGGAAAAACAAAAAAAACTAAACAGAAGACACATCCAACCCAAAAAGTGCTGTCCAACAATAAAAGCAGGTAATGTAGGCATCAGAAACATATAAATCACAAGTTTGCAGAGAAGAAATAAACGGGGACCAATTTTTTTCAAATAGCAAAATCTTGTTTTTTAAGGTATACCTAATTCTTTATAAATGTAGTGTACCCATCAGCTCTGTCAGCCATATTTTAATCGTTGGAACTTTTTTTTTTTTTTTTGCAGAACAAAAGAATAAGTTACTTGGCCGAGATTAGCCCATATGAAACAAACTGTTGTTGGACCTGTGTAAGTCTCAAAAATTCATCCGAAACTCCAAATATGATTAATATAGGATCTGGTTCAATACGTGTGTCCAATGTATCTGAAAAAAACTGTTTTTTTTTTTTTTTAAATGCATGACTCATAAACATGCAGCAATACCGGTGCATTTCTGGCTCAGCGTTTCACCAAATCCTCACTAATGTGTCGATTGCAGTAAAGTGTGTGCATGCACCACAATCCAGGCCTGTATTTGTCCTCACGATCGATCTCACGTGTCAATACACCAAGTGAAAGTAATTGGGTCTTTTGTGGATGGGTGTAAGTTTAATTATGTTGACTGCTCAGATCAATATTTAGCATCATGCAGGGACAGACCTTTCCAGATGTCGTTTGACGAGGCATCCGCAAATGCCGTAAAAAGATCTGAGACGGTGAGCAACTGTTCTTATTATGATGATTTTCATGTGGGGTTTTGCTGAGTAATTTAGTGACAATTCTTTGGTAAAAGGGCCAAGTTAAGTCCACCGTTTGCCTCCGGAGGAACAGACGTGTTTTATAATGAGAGAACGGTTTTATTTCTCCAAAGGGAACAGCCATTAAATTGAAACACTGTTCATTTGACACTGAAAGCCATTCACGTCTCATCGCCCATAAATAGACTAGTTTGCGCAATTTTATCTCTTGTGTATTTCTCTCTTTTGAGAGTTAGTAGATATCTGTATTGTTACAAAACTTCAACATGTAATGCTGTTAATGTTAACTGTCAAATAGCTTTATGTTAAAAAAGAAGCATCGCCATTGGGATACTTGTTCATGAATGATCAAATCAAGAAGGCCTTGTCTTTGATTTCAGAGCCATAAATTTCATTTAAAGAATCATATTTGTGAAGCATAGTGGTTACACCATCTATCTGCCCATGCTAACTAGCCAAACCCTGATCCTCTGGATCAAATCAAGTCCTGTGCTAAAATGGCACATGAATGCAGCGTCATGGTGACTTTCAAATTTAATAATAAGAGTATCATACCACGAGTGTGCAGAGATACAGTGAGCTACAGCCGAGGTGAAGTGAGTCATCTGTCTCCTGAAATCTCTCATTCATCGCTCTGCGCTCTCAGAGGACAGCCTCACCTGAGGATGATGTCATTCAAAGGTGACAGCACTGAGAATTACCTGTGAAAATATTATATTTATATGGATGAGTTCCCGTGTGACTGACAGTGTCATTAAGAGGGATTCAGCCAATGTCTTCAGTCAGCACACACTGTGTGTTTACATTTGCTCACTTTTATTGATGTGATCCAATTAAGATACTGAAAAGATCACATTTACTTAGCAGGCTCAGTAATGTTGAGAAACGGCAGCAGAAAATGCTGATAATGTATACATCGTACGGTAGAAAAATTACCAATAACATTTTTGGAAAATTAAAATAAAATATAAAAAAAATTTCATATTAAAAAATTACAAAACAATTACTGAAACTTTAAGTAAAATTAAAATGAAGATGTAAAAATATTGGTAACACTTTAGATTAGAGAACACATATTCATCATTAACTAAGAGTTTTCCCCTCAATAGACTCCTAATTTGCTGTTTATTAATAGTTAGTAAAGTAGTTTAGGTATGAGTACAGATTAAGGGATCTAGAATATGCTAATGCCGAATAAGGCATTAATATGTGCCTCATAAGTGCTAATAAACACCATATATGCTAGTAATATGCATGCTAATAAGCATCTAGTTCAGTGTTTCTCAACCCTGGTCCTGGGCGCCCCACAACACTGCTCATTTTGTATGTCTCCCTTATCTGACACACCCATTTCAGGTCCTGGAGTTTCTTCTAATGAGCTAATGAGTTGAATCAGGTGTGTTTGATTAGGGAGACACACAAAATGTGCAGGGTTGGGTGGCGCCCAGGACCAGGGTTGAGAAACACTGATCTAGTTAATAGTGAGAATTGGTCCTTAAAATAAAGTGTTACCAAACTATAATAGTACCTCAATGACACTGAAATAACACTGGCTTTAACCCTTCAAAATGTCTTAAAAACAACAACACAACACAATGCAATGCACAGTTTAAAATTCAATTCAAGTTTATTTGTATAGTGCTTTTCACGATACAAATCGTTGCAAAGCAGCTTTACAGAAAATTAAGTTTCTACAATATATTTAGTAGTAGCTTATCAGTGGTGACTGTCAGTTAATGTACATGTGGCAGAAATGTATGGAAAAATCAATTAAAGACGATCAATTAAAATTAAAAACAGAAACACTTTACTAAAGAGTTCAACTGTAGCGAAAAGGCATTTTAAATCTCTAGCTAGATTTAACAACTGACAGACAATGACAACAGTTATAATCAAGTTCTTATTCAAGAGAATGTCATGTATAAGTAAAACTAATGACCGCTCTTTGTTATGATGCTGGATGAGTGTTTAGAAGAACCCATAAATGTCCTTATTTAGGCTGGGAGGAAACACAGTCCAGGTCCCAGAGCAGCTCCTTTGGAAATGGAGCACATGCAGCTATCTAATCTAGGAGCATGTTGTTTGATGCTCAAGGACATCATCACCTCCACCCATATTGAAGAGAAGGGCGAAATTTAATTGAGAGCACCATTTAAGAAAGTCAGAGAGCTCCGGCAATGTCAACACGCAGCTATGTCAACGTAGCACACAATCCCAGGAGTCTCTTTCTCAAGTCATCAGAAACAGCATGATATGTTTTGTTTCCAACTTTTGTCCCGAGCACATTTTTGATGCTTGGCGGCAGAGCACGAGGTGAGAGGACTAGTCAAAGTCACAGGAGAAAGTGGGGTTATCGTGAAAAACAAACACGCAGAACACAAGGGCAATTACTGCCCTCATATACCGTTTTCCCCTCAAGATACACATAACCTCAACGCTAGATGATTGCCAGCACAATATGAAAGCAGCCATCTCGAAGTCACCTTTCCATAATGAAAAGAAGAGAGAAGTCAATGGTGAAAGCACAACATACCCTAGAAAAGATGTTAAAACTAAGAGGTTGAATAATGCAAAATACAGGCAGATCATTTTGTGTGATCAGCTGCATATTGCTTTTGCCACCAAATCTGTGACCAACTGATGATGTGAAGAAAAAAAAATGCTCACACTTACAAAATCAAAAGCCTGAAATGTCATTCCTTCAGACTTTTAATATACACATGAATGTAATCTGTATTCATATGATCTTTTTTTAATTCATATGTTTTTTCCGTCCTCTGATAAGCATTGTTCTGGGCTGCCGTTCCCAAAGGCATCAATGGTTTCTTATGATACTTTTGGGAAACGCAGCCCTGTTTGAATGCACTGTCAGCAGTAAGTGAACGCTCTCTGTGATCGATTGGTTCTGTCTTGCAACATTTGCGTGTGTTCAGATGAGCAGGAAAATAGTTATATCCTACACAATTATTCGCTAACATAGGTTATTCGTCCAATTCAATGTGTACGCATGCACGCATTAATTTTTTTTTTGTTAAATGAACAAAATCACTGGTAAATAAAACACCTTAGGTATCGATATTTTTTATTTGAGTATCGATACTCACATCAGTATCGATATATCGATAGTTTCAGTTGGAAATACGTCACTATACTCAAAATAAAGTCGGCAGCAGCTTCCGGTTCATGTGGACTTTAAGCAAAACTGAACTGCTGGACCAACATGGGAAAGCAAACCAGCATCCCATGCTAGTTCCAGTACGCAAAACAGACATTATGCTACTAGTGCTCTGACCCGTAATAAAACACGAATCAACATAGTTTACATTGCATCACATTTGCTGTGAATTCACTAGGTTCACAGAACAATGTAATGTAGGTAACTATTTCCAAACCAGTTACTGCTTTAGTCTATTTGCCTGGTCGGTTTGTGTAATAGCACTGCCAATTTATAGTTTCCATCGTTATCTGGCAAAGACTGAGCTTCTTGTCTTCCCTGCTACTCCAACTCTACAGCATGATTTCACCATCCAGCTAGGTTCTTCTACAATTACCCCATCAACTTCGGTCAGAAATCTTGGGTGTAATCTTTGATGACCAGCTAACCTTCAGACCACATTGCAAAGACCGCTCGATCTTGCAGGTTTGCATTGCACAACATCAGAAAGATCAGGCCCTTTCTAACGGAGCATGCTGCACAACTTCTTGTCCAGGCCCTTGTCATTTCTAGGCTGGACTACTGAAATGCTCTTCTGGCTGGACTTCCATCAAGCACAATCAAACCTCTACAAATGATTCAGAATGCAGCGCTACGACTGGTCTTCAACGAGCCCAAAAAAGCCCACGTTACACCTCTCTTTATCTCCCTGCACTGGCTACCTCTTTCGACGCTACTTGACTTCATCCTAAATGTAAAAAAAACTTTGTCTTTATCTTTATTTATTCCTTCCCTTTCTAGCTTGTACTGATTTAAACAATGCCTGAAACTTGAGCACTTCCTGTGACTGTTTGCCTCTTTAAGATGAATCGCTTTATGTATCCCCAATTGTAAGTCGCTTTGGATAAAAGCTTTCAGCTTTCATGCTGAGCTGATCAAAATGAGCACAGCTGATCACAGCTGAAAGTCAAATGGCTTTGTGTGCCATTGAGAAGGTGATGAGCTAAACCTGATTGAGAATACAAGTCATTTTTAGGAGAGGGGTGATCCTTTTTACAACTCAGTGATTCTGGTTTATTTTTTTCTGACATGTCGGTGTTATATCTTTCACTTGGATGTTATAAGTTGCAAAACAAAAGCAACTAAATTTGATTATTTTAAAGGGGGCTAATTCTTTTCTATACCCACTTTATGCACATTTTATATATTTTGTAAACTTAAACATATCTTCATATATCCAGAGAATGTATGCATATGCTAATAATATATTGCCTTACAAGCAACATACTGTATATGGATATCAATGTACTGTATGTCATGTATCACATTTCTGTATGTGCATGCCTAGAAAATAAAAATTAAATGGTATAAGTTTTGATCAATTAACAATTTGTAATCAAATTGTAATCGCACATGATGAGTTAAGATCTTAAGTTCTTTTTCATTAGTTCTTTTTCAAACTGGCGGTGCATGTGCATAAGCAGCAGTATGAGGAGAGAAACAGATGTGTATGAAGAATAGCCACACACCCTCATGGATCATAGAGCAATGACAGATTTATACAAATAAAAGGCTTGAGCACTCCAGGAAAGCATTGTGGTATCGCTTTCATTCTCATGCTTTCACGGCTCCGTTCTGCTCTAAGAGCTGGATGCAACACAGTCAGTGTTTGAAGAACAAACAGATCCCGTCCTCCTCTTATCTCTAAATGTCTTTTTAAACACATCACAGCTCCTTGTAGTCTCTTTAATAAAGCAGGAAATGCATGCTTCATTTTAGCTCCCTGGTGAAAATACAGCATAAAGAGCACGCAGTAGGTCTAGGCTGGTTTATGCTATATTTTAGTTCGTTTTTTATTTAACATTTTATATTTTTAGAGGACGTTATGGTATTGTATTTATGCATAGTTGTAATCCATTTACTACCTCTTAACCAATTTTGAGCATAGACCTGAAAATGATATTTCCTTCTTAAATCATAAATCTTGAATATTTTGAGCAGTGACTAAAGTATGCTCTCCTTTTAAAGAAGACACTAGGAATATTTTTGCTGTAGTAAAAAAACGTTACACCAACAACAACAACAACAAAATGGGAAATTAAAAAAAAAAAAGGTATAGAAATTTAAGTTTATTTTTATTAAACGCACAAAAAATACTATTTTAGAATTTTTTTTAATTTGAAATATACAATTTTCCAAAACATGTTTTGGAAAATCCCATATCAAAGCCATAAACAAACAAGTCGTGTGCCAAATTTCAGGTTGAAATCTAAAAAAAAAAAGAGCTTTCAATAAGATTTTTTTTTTTTTTTTTGTGGCACAGTACCAAACTTTTAAATTCCTTTCATTTCCAATGTGCGGTCAAGCTATTTTTATTTTATTTTTAAAAAAATTTCAGGACTATTTAAACTTTTCATGTCCATGTTTTTTTTTCTGATGAAGTAAAAAAATCTAAAAAACACAAAATTGTTCAGTCAGAATTGACCAAAGAACACCGGAGGGTTAAACAATTATGCAATTATGCAAGCAATTATGACGTGTGTCCCAGATTTCTGTCAGCTCTTTAAAAACGGAACTAGAAATTTCAATGACTTATTCATGAATTCATGAGTCAGTTCTTTTCAGTGAACTGACAAAACAGGCTTGCTAAACCGTTTGAATGGAAGTGTGATTCAGGTTGATTAATTCAGATCAGTCTCTTACTGAATGATTTTGAGCAGCTGCTCAGGGATAGTTCACTGTCATCATTTACTCAGCCAAACCTGTATGAGTTTCTTTCTTCTGCTGGACACAAGAGAAGATATTTTGAAGAATGCTGGAAACCAAACAGTTGATGGACCCCATTTACTTCCACACACTCTCAGTAAAAAAGCACAAAAGTTGTCAGTGGGACAGTACCTTTTCAAAAAGTACACCTTTCTACCTAAAGGGTCCATATTAGTACCTAAAAGTTAGTACCCGACAAACCTTTTTTCTAGTGTAGTATAGAAAACTCAACTTTTGGGTTGCATTATACGGACTTTTAAAGTTTTGTTTAAAAGAAATAAAGTCATGCACATGATGGTGAGTAACTGTTTGGTCTGTAATTCGCATATGGCACCTCTGCACTTTGATAAAATGGCACACTGCATCTTTACAAACAAACACATTTCAGTTGCACAGTGTTTCTGTGCCAGTTTTGCAATAGCAATGCCATGCCTCTTCATTATAAATGTCCAGCATTCTCTCTGCATGCTGATATGAGCAGCTTCATCAGGGCTGAGTGAAATCCACTGCAGTTCTTCTCCTCTCCTGCTGTGATCAAACAGGACGCAGGTGTTAGAGGGCTTTAGAGAGATGCAGCGGTGCTCTTAATTCCAGGCATCCATGAAGGTGAAAGTGCATGAGGACGATCAGTTTAGCTCAACCCCCTCAAGCGGCCCACCTCACACGAGCCTCATCCATCACAGACACAATGCTCTGCCTCCAGTAATGATGAATGGCCAGAGAGGTCAATGACAGGTCATCGTGAGGGGGCCATTGATCAGCGGCAGGAAACGTCCAGTCATTAGGACGCGGATGGCAGGTGAGCCTCAATCGCTGGACATAAAATGAAAGAACTGAATATCTAGTTCATTCTAGTTCATTTTTGGGAGTGAATGATTCAAACTGTTGAGGGTTAGTTTGAAACACTCCTATTGGCAATGCAAGCTACATTTACATTTGCAGCAGCTTGACAAACTACACTTTCTACGTAGCTTCCTCGGCCACCATTCATATTGCATCATAACGAGTTAAAATCCCACAGGAACAGTCCAAATCTATTTATATGAGTGTGCTTTAACCCTTGTGCGTCAATTTAAAAAAAATTACATTGTCAAACATTATGATAGTTTATTTTTTACCAACATCAGTCCTAATCATAAGTACCAAAAATGCAGCGATTTTTCAGGATTTTAACCCTTTGAATGCTAGTTTGTTTACATAATGGCACTGCTGGATTTTTGTTTGTTTGTTTGTTTGTTTTTTCTATTTACTACTAACCAGAATTTATTTTGGATTATTTCAGTCTCGGACAAGTCAATTATTAGAAACAATATTCATTTTGATACATTAGTATTTTTGTGAAATTATAGATTCATGAAAGGAAATAATGGTTAAATATTGCAATTAATAGAAAAAAGATCTGCACACTGTTATTCTCCCTTTATTCAAAAACGTTAAAAATAGCAACGTTTCAGACAAAGACCTTCGTCAGGCAAACACAAAAAACGCAGGTCTTTGACCGAAACGTTGCTATTTTTAACTTTTTTGAATAAAGGGAGAATAACAGTGTGCAGATATTTTTTCTATTATTTGATGTACCTTTTGATCTTGCACCTGGCCAAGACTTTTTTGGATGTGCGTACTTTGACCCCTTTCTTTAAATATTGCAATTCCAATTAAAATACACATTTTTGGGAAAAAGTATGCTGTTTGCATTAACACAGAAAAAAAAATTTGAAAAACACAAAAATGTCCCTAAAGGCATAAGAATAAACAGATATTATTTTCCAAACTAAAACAATGTGACTGTCTCCAGCATGCAGGGCCAGTTTGTGGACAGCACACTCCTCCGCTTTACCAGACTGACTGCTTTATTTATAACTCCTTCTGAGGCAGAGTTAAGAAAAGATGAGCGCTTAGCTGTGAGCATCCAATTCATATTTGTGACCATTAGGATTCACAAGATAACAGTCTTTCCACATGTGAGAACAGCCTTTCTGTGAATTTCACTGGCAATTAATTAAGATGAGTTGTAAATCAAAAGGACAGGTTACTTCACGAGTGTTGATATTTTCCTCCACTAAACTCAAATGAGAGACAGCACATAAGAGTGGCTAATGAAATTCCTCTGTGGAATGACAGATAAGTGGAGCATACAGCCGCGCACAGAAACCTGTTGCGGTTAGTCCAATTAGAAAAAGACAAAAGATGATCATAGTGCTTTATAAAAGCTGATTAACATTCACGTACTTGAAAGAGCACAGTTACGCGTTATTGCATCACTAGACAAAGACGCAATAATGACTACTAGCTGAGAAACATAATGGATAATGACGTGGAGTTTATTTATTTCTTTTTTTGTCTGCATGACTTCTTCTAAAGTCATCTGTTTCATTTCATCGATGCATCAAAGCACATGTACGCCCAGCAATACATATCAAATATATACAAAATAAATAAAAAAACATACAAAATGCATGATTCAGGAGAAGCATTACTGCAATATGGAGAACTGTTCTGCACAGACAGTTCCTCAAACAGATCAAAATTAATATTGGCCATATTTTGCTCCTCATGTTTTTCTGGTGTCTGGTGTTTTATTTGCTCTAAAACAATGCTGAATGTCACATACAGTATGACGTGTCTTAGGGATCATTTTGACCGTGTTAATGCAAACACAACATAAATATTGCAAAAAAAATTATTTTTAATGGAATTTTAACATTTTACCCTCATTTTCTTTCATAACTCTATTTTACACTAGGTACAAAACATAGTTACACTCAAGACCTTAAGAACAAAAATGTCCTCTTGGAAACCCGTTAAAACTGCAATATTTAATCCCAGTACCATTTAAGCATAAAATCATGCATTCTTTGTTAGCATGCTTTCATTCTGTTGGCAACTTTCCACCCAATGGCACCACTTTTGAGGTTTGTTGTTTTGTTGTTGTTTTTTTTGTTGTTTTTTACATCAAAATGAATGTTGTTTCTAATCACTGACTTATCCAAAACTGCAATAATAATAAAATAATAATCTAGTAGTAAATGGAAGCTAATTGATTTGTTTTGGTTTTTTTTGTTTGTTTGTTTGTTTGTTTGTTTGTTTGTTTGTTTTAAAGAAAGAACAGTGACATTATGTAAACAAACTGGCATTTAAAGGGTTAAAATCATTTTTGATAGTTATCAGATCTGAAAATCTATGTCAGTAAAAGCAGAATATATATATATATATATATATATATATATGTATGTCTGTTTTTTGACACAGACATATTTGTCCTCTAAAGACCTCTGTGTAACTTTTTTAAATTGACGCACAAGGGTTAAACCTGGATAGTGATTTAGTTCTTGCAGCATTACTGAGATGCTCCAGTAAATCTCACAGGCTCACAATTATCTTTCAAATGTTCAGCACAAGCCACTGACAAAGACTGTGCTAGCTGATATGATTTTAAACTGAGCTTAGGTCCAAAATATTCCATTGTCCCTTTGCACGCCTCACTTTTCTATTTATAAAACAATTTTGCCTTGTCAGTTCAGTAAGCACAGATAAGCCCGGTGAGATGCACAAATCATTGGTGAGTACTTGCTAAACATCACAAAAAGCAACTTTAAATATTACCACAAAACACTGTGATCCAGTTCTCCAATGTAGTTTGATGAAATCAGGAGCTTAGCACAGGGTTAATAGCAAGGGCTGTATAATTAACATAGGGCTGCAATTTGGAGTCCACAACATGCCTTACACGTCGGTGTAATAGACCCTCGAGTGATAGATCTTTATTTCCTACAAGATCTGCTTGAGTTTTAGTCTGGAGAAAGCCAAAGAACTCCACTGCTGCCAACCGATACACATGATGGAAATCAATGACAGTAAGCTGCCATCTTTTGGGACTCATTAAGTTTAACGGTTGCTCTGCATGTTGTATAACACTGAAGTGAAATGTATAACGACTGTAAGAATATCTGCTGAAGGAGTTCCTCAGCTGAGGAATCACCTGTATGCCAATATACAGGAATTATGCGTCTGAAATGATGTATTTTAGTGATGAATTAAAGCATTCCTTTTTAGTCAAGTATATTGTGAAGTCAAGGCATGTCGACACACTGAAATAAATAATCAACTCTCAGAAAAAAAGGTACAAAAGCAGTACCTTTTGTACACTTTAGGTACTAATATGTATCTTTACGTTACCAATATGCACACTTTAGGTACCTTTTGAAATGGTAACGTCCTAGTGACAGCTTTTGTGCCTTTTTTTATGAGAGTGAAGCATACAGAGACAGAAGTTGAAACTCAAGAAAGTTTGTTTTTGTCATTAAATGTGACTTAAATTACATTTAAAATGGACTGAAGGCCATAAACACTGGGACAGAGTTATATGATTTTAGCAGGCTCAGATCCCTTATTTTTTGCCATATGTTATCCTGAGCCAGACACTGTTATGCCTGTTAAGTATATGTAAGGATTACTGTGTGTGTCTCTCGAGTCGTGTGGTCATCAAACGCACCACCGCAGAAGGTCACCGGTGTCAGTTCTCAAAGTCATCACATTCCAATCTCTTTTCCCTGCGTGTCCTGCAAAAGAAAAGAAAAGACATGCAGGGAGATGAGCAGCCGGAGGATCTACGGAGTAAACAGCATGAGACTCTCACGTCTCCAGTACACAAATAAACACAGGATTCAGTGTTTCGGCAGACAAGCACAGAGTCATTTGCTCTAGAGCTGGGTTGATGATATCGATTAATCGATCTTCATTTTGATGAACCAGTATCGATTCTTAAATCTTAAGATCTATCTTTAAGTGGTAACACTATACAAAAATCATATGACCCCTTTAACTGATAATATAGACTGGAGAAGAGCATGGCTGTTACCACAGAAATATTTTCTTCCTAACAAGACCAAAGAAGTCCACTTTAAAATACTGCATAAAATATACACTGGTAATTTAACTGTGTCCAAATGTGTTAGTAAATATAAATCACAAATATTTGCAGATTTTGTGGTAATGAAGATGAAACATTAATACGTTTATTTTTTACTTTTGGTTCAGAAGTTTTGGTTTGACTTGTATACCAATTTAAACAAACCCCCCACCTTTGCACAATCTTTTAATTTCAACTTTTTTCATTTTGTTTGGTCATTTTTTTATACAAAAACTAAAATGTATGGCCTCACTTCCTACTCTGTCACACTTTTTGACTGACTAAGGTAGACTCACTGCTCACATCTTTTTGTTTAACCAGCAATACAAAATGTAATAGGTTTCTGAAGATATATGAAAAATTCATTTCTTGTGACTCATAATAAGTTCAGCCTGCTTTCTTTGTTTGTTTGTTTTTTATTTCTCTCTTGTTATCATTAAATGCACTTTGTCTCTTATTTGTCCTCTTCATATGCATTTGTTAATTTTATATACTTAATTTTTTTTTTTAATGCTTCATAATGTTTTCCTGAAAGTGTTTGTATATCTTCAACTGTTTTTGAATAAAAATTAAAAAAATTATAAAACTGCTATCCAAAACTTGAACATAAGGACAGGCACAGCGGATATAAGGAAAGCAAATATTTTGCTCAGGTGATTTTCTATCATATTATATTATGTAATTTTTAATTATTCTTATTATTTTGTGTGTGTGTGTGTGTGGTTAAAGGATGGCAGAGCCCTAGCGCCCTCTATTGGCCAGCTGCCATTATTGTCTAGACTCATAATAGTGTGTGTGAGAGCATCTTTCCCAGCCCTGCCTCTCAGCTCTGTCTCACTGCTCAGGTGAACAACACACTTTCATTAACCCTAAACACAATCACACTGACACAGAGGTCACACCTGTGGATTTCAATCTGTTCTTTTCTAGATTTCATCATTCAAACTTTCTGAAGAAGTCTCTCTCACAGTTAAAGATTTAAACAGGGCTCGCTTTATAAACACCTACAAAAATGATGTCTTTGTCTTTCAAAATTTCAAATTCAATGTTTGTTTCTCTGTTTTTCTTGTATTTTATTGCCTTAACTGTCCTTGTGCAGCACTTTGGCATACAGTCATTTTTACCAGCTTTATAAATAAATGGACTTTGAAAATAGTTGAGTAAACAGTGTACACACATACACACACGCACACGCACACACACACACACGCACACACACATCACATAGACCTCCGTTGTTTTTCATTCACATTAATGATATTATACATAATCTAACACAATCCGATCCCTAAACATATAAAGGGATTGGACTCCATAATGTGAACACCCATTATTATAGGGGTTAATAAATGCAAAAATGCAGATAAATGTAGTTTTTATATCAGTGTAGTGATATAAAAAATGACAAATCATAGGAGCTTGTTTAGCAGGAGCATCTGTAATCTTAAAGGCTCAATTATTTGGTGTTTTAAGAACAACATCTTTAGAAATATAACTGAGTACACAAAGCATGGCAAGACTTCATCAGCACAGAAGAAAAGTGAATGATAGTGATCGTCAATCACTAGTAAGGACTGGGGCCAAACAACACAGAACTACTGCAACAAAGTGACACAAGCCTCAATATTCACCGTGAAGACCCTGATTCCACAAAAACTGACCACAGAGAACCTAACAAAGCCAAGATCAATGAAAGAGCTGAAATCACTAAAACACAGACACCAATGCTAAAAAGATGGATTATAAAACCTGGACAGTTTGAGCACCAAGATCAAATCACCTGACTCGACTAAGATCAAACCAGAGTGGATAGCTTTGAAGAGAAGAGTGAGAAGTAGAATCCTTCCTCTAATATCTCTGAAACAACTGGCAGATGTTTGTACAGGCAACATTCAACTGGAGACTATTTAGAAGTTGTATGAACTTATTCTAGGAAGGTTTGAAGCTGTATTAACGGCAAATGGTGGTAAGACACCTTAATAGTGAAATATTGCATATTTCCCATGTGCAGATATTTTATTTTCATTTAGGATGGTTATTATAGTTATTTTAAACAAGCCAGTTTGTTTAAGTTTTTATAACGTTTTGTTTGCACAAATATACATTTCTGAGTTATCCACATTTGTTTTCCTCCGGTTTAATCTCACTGTCAGGAAACACAGGAGCTTTGAGAATGAATGGACACTGTCTCCTAGTTTCTCCGTGGAACTATTCGATCATTTGTCTGCTGAGCTTCAGTTGTTCTTTAGAACCGATTCTTTTTATTTACTTTCTGAAAACATATTTGTCTGTTTGTTTATGACAGTGTTCCTCATCCCTTTAATTAAACGCAATGCACCTGATGTGTTGAAGCACGATGAGAACCCTGTTGAAGTATAGTAGCAGCACACTTTACACACTTTACTCATAATCAGACTACAATTACTTTTTTATTGATTACATGATTACATATTACAATTGCCTTACAAATGCATTAAAATGCACAAATTCACATTATTATTTCTTATTTACATGTAATGCATGGATTCCCTGTTCACTTTCAGAGTGTTTCTAAAGTTATGTGAATTGGTACAATCTTCATATAACATTCCTGCAAAGATGGCAGAAAATGTACTCAGCCGTCCTGTGAGAAAACATGAGTGCAGTTGTGTTTTAGACCATACATGAGGGCGCAGCGTTGACAGTGAGACACAGCTCAGGCCTCACCTGTCTGGAAGACCTCGATTAGCTGGTCCAGGTGTGTTTAATGAGGGTTGGAGCTCAACTCTGCAGGACAGCGGCCCTCCAAGAGCAGAAGTGAAGAATCGGCGTTGTGCTGGAAGGCAAAGAAATCTTAAAGAGACGTATAAAATTTGAACACGAAGAGCAATTAATGGCAAGTGCTTCTTTCCCTTTTATGACCCTTTAATTCTCTTCCGTCTGGACTCAGAGAGCTGCTCTTGTGATCTATAATGCATATTGTGAAGAGCAGTTTGGACTAATAATCCAGGAGGCCTGGAGGAAGCAGACGAGATGGAAAAAACATCCATTTAATGGTCTTAAATATTCTCTGTCAACTTGGCAGGGCTTTGAACGTGCTGCTGAATATTCAGATGCCGACACGTCTCTTGTCCTAAGCTCATCACAGATCAATGATAGAGAATCATTAAATAAGTCATCGCTTGATTTTACATTGGGACCTGACCTGCAGTTCTTTGAGAACGAAGCAGCGATGGATGTTCATGTTCATTATTGATGTATCATTGGCATGGGTGAGTTTGAAGAACCATCCTCCTGAGCTCAGATCATTTGATTGAACGCAGCTTCCTACAATTACTGACACTGAACGTTAGACATAGCTGAAGACCTCAAGCACACGTGTGTTACTACCCTGGATAACAACCCTGAAAAATCAGACACATTACAATATACATGTTAAAGCTGTAGCTCCTAATGCCGGTGTTATGGATCATCTGGGGATCGTGTTAACTGGAGATATGTGCATGCACACAGATCATTTTACCTGACTTTCCAGCAGATGTTAGACGGTGACAGATTTGTTACACGGATCATAGATTTAAAAAGCTATGTCTTGTTATTTATAAGCATTGATGTGAATATTAGACTGATCAGTAGTTCTAGGATAGCATGTGATGAGTTGTCCAGGATTCAAAGCCAAACCTTTCAATACGCATGCATGATGAACATGGGAAGGTATTTTTTCCCCCACAAACATAACTGGAGCTATATATGTCATATAGTTACATGTACACAGAATGCAAATATTGCATGCTTTGAAGAAATGCTAACCTTAGTCCTGAATGTTTGAGGTCACAGAACCTCTGGAATTAGTTGGCAGGTTCCAGTATATCTGTGTGACGGCAGACTTTTTCACCAAGTGGTCTGAGGCCTGTCCTCTGAATAAGTGCAAAAGAGCTTGTGCACCGCATTTCTGATTTTTATATATTTTATTTATTTTTCACTAAACAATACCTGAAACAGTATGTCTTTTATCTGCAGCACTTTAGAATAATGGTCTGTAATTGCAGGAAATAATGCAGGATCATTGAGTTGTAACCTACTACAGTATCACTTCAGCTAGGCTACTGTTAACATGGAAACAGGATTAATTAATCAGTAAGTAATAGCGAATTTAGGACTGAGATGGTTTCCTTACCAGGTCACTAGATTACATTACATTTTAGAATAGAATAGTAATATATTTCTGTCATAATTTCCTCAAGTTAATCCGAACTTTTATTTTGATGGGTTGTCATCTTTCGGTTTTAGTGACGGTAGTTTTTCTGAAATGAAACCGTGTAAAGCTGGTGAAGTGACTCTCAGAGTAGTCTGGCAACTTTGAATTGTGAGATAAAAAGTCACAATTTCCTTTTTATTTTACAGTGGCGTAAACATGCTTCCGTAATGCAGGATCATTGAGTTGTAACCTACTACAGTATCACTTCAGCTAGGCTACTGTTAACATGGAAACAGGATGAACTAATCAGTAAGTAATAGCGAATTTAGGACTGAGATGGTTTCCTTACCAGATCACTAGATTACATTACATTTTAGAATAGAATAGTAATATATTTCTGTCATAATTTCCTCAAGTTAATCCGAACTTTTATTTTGATGGGTTGTCATCTTTCGGTTTTAGTGACGGTAGTTTTTCTGAAATGAAACCGTGTAAAGCTGGTGAAGTGACTCTCAGAGTAGTCTGGCAACTTTGAATTGTGAGATAAAAAGTCACAATTTCCTTTTTATTTTACAGTGGCGTAAACATGCTTCAATACTTATCTTTCAACCACTTTTTTGCAATTCTGCATTTTGTTTGTTTATTTTTTGTTTGTTTTTATTCTCACCTGAGCGTCTGAACCCTATATATTCTAATTGGGAGAGTTCTTCCAGCTCTGCATTGTGTTATATTTATTATTAGTAGTAGTATTTTTAGTTTTGTTGTTGTATTAGAAACCATAAAACCATGGTAATGAGGAGCATGGTTTTTATCGGAGTCATGATCTTACTAATACAACATTTATCTCTGGATTCAAGAATTACAGCAGCTTTTCAGCTACAACTACAAAGGAGAATTTGATAATTCTAAAAAAATTTAATTGATGTCAAATATCAAGAGCCTGCAATATAATGGAATTTTAATATTGTTAAATGCATTTGCAGTTTATCCACAAATATCTATTATTTGTTTCTGTCTTTTATTTATTTATAAATGATTTATTCCAATGTAAATGCTCTAACCCCAGCAAAACAATTGATGATTCTCCTCTTCTAGGGCCAGAAAGAAGACTTCTAGTAATAAAACGATTCAAAGTAAACCGCTTTTTATGCTCAAAAGTTGTTGCTGTGTTGCTGTTGGATCATCTTCAGTCTGGAGAATCATGCTGGTTTAGCTCCAGTGCAAAGACACAAACCAAATTCTGACAAAATATGAAACTCATGCTCATGTTTCAGGGTATTTATGAACAAAAAGTACAAAGATGAGGCAGTTTGAAAGGCGGTAACACTGAACCCGTATCATTACTAGCAGAGTTTAGGGAAACGAATAACTTCTGCCCAGTAACAGGAGCAGCCACAACCCCAGATTTATTTCAACAAAATAGTGAAAATACAGTTTATATAGCGCACTCTCTTCTCAGCTGTACATGATCAGTAACATTAATTTACAACAAAACATACAGTAAAAAAACCCTTATGCTTATATCATTAATACAATCAATGCTGTTGACAATACAACACATACTAAAAAATAACAAGAAGAAAAGCATCTGGGTCCAGACAGGTAATGATAAAAATGTAATACTCCAGTTATGTCCCTTAATATAATACATTTATTTGTTTCATTTCAACCCTATACATCTAAGGTTTAGTTCATGTACAAATGTATTTATTTGCTTACAGAGAGCAACAGCTATTAAACCGTTTTTGCATTCTATACAAAATTTCTCGTCCAAAGAGCATGAGCTAACAAGGAATGAAAATGCACATCTAGCATATAAATATATTTTCCCTTGACAAGCATATCGATCTCGTTCACTATGTACAACGACAGGAGTAGCAAATCCAATAGCTGAGACTGTACAAATCAGACGACGCATCCGCACCATCCTTATTGCGTAAAAAAAACAGGCAGACGCAGCACGATGCGTATTTCAGCGAGAAGAAACACTGTAAACCGAGAATGTGTGTAAACACGTCAGATGCTGAAATCATGATCCGTCCTGATCTCACAAAGCTTGTTCGACTTCACGAGCAAACCAGAAGAGTGTGCATCATTAAAGTACCATAAAGGTTTGTCTCTGAAGCATGTTTGATCTGTGTTGGGTACAAGAGGTGCTGCATGCACACGGTGTGACGCTCAATCAAATCGGTTTTCTCCGAGAGGAACTGAGTGGATGGTGAAAAGTGCGTGACAGGTGGGTGAAAAATAATACGTCAGCTTAAGGAAGCATTTGGAGAGACGGCGGAGGCTTCATTTCTGCGAGATCTTTCTTCACCGGTCACTGAAAAAACGTCCGTCTCGAGTTGGTCGATGATCAAGAATAGGCTTGTTTTGTCGTTAAATGACCTCAAAGATGCTGCAAACCTGTAGAGTACCATCTCTGGCACGAACCTGGAGTTTAACGCAGGAGTGTCCGTGAAGCGCTGACGTCCAGTCACACGGCAGAAACTTGCTCATCTGAAAGACACACAGGAGGATAAGCACACGAGGTTGAGTTCAAACCATCACTGCTGGTCTGCATTGAGCGCTTCATCAACACTGACCCACAGCAACGCTACTTACACCCGATGGCACTAAAACACGACCAGGCCACATTTCACCCCACTGTAAATAAAGAAAAAGGTTCATTCATGTGATAAGTTGGATTGTAATGACTTTGTGCACTCAATGAAGAAAAGCATATCATTTAGGGGCCGTTCACACAGAATGCGGTTTTTTTTTTTCATTTCAATGCACTACTTTTCCATTGTTTTTCTATGTACATGCGCTAGACCGACATGTGTGTCGCATGCGAGCGCTGCGTTTTTAAGACGCCGTGTCAAGTTAAAAGAATTTAAACTTTTAGTCGCAGCGCCGCTCATCAATGTCAGTTCCAAAACAGTGGACCAATCAGAAGAGCCCGGAGGCGGGGCAAGCGTTGCAAGCTTTTGTTTACAGTAGCAAGGTGGTTTTATTTGACGGCAAAATGGCGGAGGCGGCATTCTGCGCTGCGCTTTTTAAAAATCCATTCCTGAGCACTGCGTCTCGTGTTTTTAGACGCATTTTGTGTGAACGGCTCCTTACACTGTAAAGCACGTCTACATCACCATAGTAGGTGAATGATATATGAACAAACCCTTCTGGAGAACCCTTCAAAATATAGATATGAATAAAACTGTAAAGTCTGATGTACATACTGCTGAATTTGAGATTTCTGGATCAAATCTTTTAAAGATATGTAACTTAAAACTACAGATGCAAATAGATGAAGTGCATAAAAATAAACCCAGTGCAGTCACTAATTCTATCCCTTAAAACTCATCATTGTTAATCAAACTGACATTTTTAAACTTTTCCAGTGAAAATAATTCAAATCCTTAAAATGGCTTGAATGTAACTAAATTCAGCACGCTAGTGTAATGTAGAAGTAGCCAAAAATCATATTTTCTTGGTGTCAAATAAATACCATTTAGGTCTTGGGATTGAGGGGTGAAATGCGAGCCGGACGTGTTTCTCTGCTCTGCAGGGTTTGAGCACATACCCTCCTCACTATCAGCGTGAGAATGGAGAGTAACACTGGGCGGTCTGGACAGGCTGTGTCGCAGCTTGCACCTCTGCAAGGCCACGCTATACTCGGGCGGCTTTACGTGGGCCGGCCGCAAGGCTCCTCCGTCCTGCGCGTCGCCCAGCGTCAGGCCTTGGTACCCCGGCGGAGTCGGGGGCGGCGCTTTGAGCCTATCGTCTTTGCAGGGTGACGTTACACAGTACACTGGCAGGAAGCAGGAGGAGAGGTGCAGGAGTGACATGATGAAAGGGAAGGAGCACAGAAAGAAACAAAACACACAGACACACACACACACACACAAAGCAAACATCAATGAATGAAACGGGGTACGTAAATCAAAAAGACATTCACTAAGACACTGACACAACTGCACCAGACACAACACAAGCAGATTTACATTAAAGGGATAGTTCACCCAAAAACTATTCTCTGATTCACCGCAATGTCCGAACTGTCCTGAGCGCGTTCTCAGACACGTCTTCTTCTTCTTCTTGCTTTACGGTAGATTGCAGACTTATAAGTGCATTACCGCCACCTATCTCTCAATTAGGAGTGTCAATGGTCCATTTGAGTGATAGGTGGCGGTAATGCACTTATAAGTCTGCGATCCGCCGTAAAGCAAGAAGAAGAAGAAGACGCATCACGTGCCGGCTGTTGTGAACGCGCTCAGGACAGCTGGACATTGCAGTGGATCAGAGGTAAAAAACGATATAAATACTGTTCAGTTTCTTGCACAGACCGATCGTTTCATGTCTTTACACATCAATGTATCGTCACGAGCCGCAGGGTTTAATTTGGTTTTGTTTGTGTGTTTTTTTGACTCTCAAAGCCGTGATTCCTATTCACTTCCATTATATGACTGACAGACTGCAACGGTTTGAGCTAAAAATCTTTGTTTGTGTTCTACTGAAGAAACAAAGTCACCTACATCTTGGATGCCCTGTGGGTAAGCAGATATTCATTTTTGGATATCAAATTTTCATTTTTGGGTGAACTATCCCTTTAACCCTTGACCGCTTGACACAAACAGGGCACAAAACACGGCCTGAGCTCCTCACATGTGTTCTTATGCAGTAAAATATGTTCTATTTATTTCTGATGGAAGAAAATGAAATAAATAGAACGTAAAAATGACACTCAAATGTGTCACAGGGTTGCTCCTCAGTGGGGACTAGTAACTAGTTTATAGCTACTGATAATGATATTCAATAATATAAATATTTCTTTACTTATTTATTTTTAATGAAGTCATCATTTTCAAACCTAGAATCAGCAAGTAAGTATAAGCGCTGCCGAGTGAAGCTCGCCAGTGAATGAAATGTCACAGTTTTGCTCTGAAACCATACAGCAGCCTAGATTTATGCTTTCAGTTCAAATGGAAATCCTATACAGTATTACAGTTAGTCGATCTAAAATGACTTACCCAGTGCAGCACAACACTTATGTGCATCCCTGACTATAAATCCAATATAGCTAGATAAACCCGGCGGATCACTCGTCATCTCATTGTTAGTGGTCGACCGATATATCGCCAAGGCCGATATATCGGCTGATATTTGCCATTTTTTAAATATCGGAATCGGCCGATAAGTTTTCCAGTTTGGCCGATGCGTTCAAGGCGGGACTTTTATTTTGACGGCGGCAGCACCTGAGCGCACACCGCTCACATTCTCCATCTTGTTCGCTGTCGTTGTTAACAGTTCTGTCTAATACGGATAGAAGTCTGTCTAATAATCAGATAGAACGGTTATACAAAGGAATTAAAATGTATACAAAAAGTATTATAACGATTGCTTTTATATTATTAGTAATAGAAAGGCAAACATTATAATACTTTCTTGTTTGTCGTTAGCATTCAGCAAATACGTATTTATATAATTTAAACAAATCTTTGAATGACTAATGAACATTTAATTTCACAAACCTTGCAAACTTAGTCGAATCCAGTTGTGAGATCTTGTGAAGTGTGCATGTGACCTGCATGATCGCGTACGGTTACAGTGTTTTTAATTATATTTTTATTATATATTTATTTATTTGTGAAAAATACTTTGTCATCTAAAGTGTAAGTATGTTTATTTAACACATTTACTTTTTAATCCATTTTAAAATGATTTCAAATTTCTTAAACATTAATTAAAATAAATAAAATTATATCGGCTTTATATCGGCCATCAGCCACCCTGCTTTCCAAGATATCGGCATCGGCTGTCAAAAAACCCGTATCGGTCCACCACTACTCCTTGTTATATATTGTCATATCGGCCAGCACTAAAACTCGCTCTGTTAAAGCACTAACCATGTGTCTTGTGAAAAGCTCCATACAAACATATTTGACTTTGATTAAATATATCACATAGTTATGTGACACCAGTTTGTGCCCTTTTTGTGGAAAGCGCAGGACGTCCCGGGTGAATCTCTCTACTGATATAAGTGTCCTAGAGCTAACAAGACACAAGCGAGCCAGAAGAGCTGCACATTTATCATCTAATGAGAGGACAGTGAAATCTGCTGGTGTCACACGCAGAAGCTGAAGCTCACCTATGAGTCCCTTCTCTGTGCTGGACGTGATCGTCTTGTACGAAGCGTCTGTGCTTTGCTGATCTTGTGTCTTGCGTTTGACGGTGCCGTAGCTGCCCTCGTAGGTGTCCGACAGGGAACTGCAGGACGTCCAGCTCTGTCTGGACTGACTGAGCTCAGATCCGTCTCTGGAGCAGCTGTCCTCTGGCAAACCCGGGCCGATCTCCACCTCGGCGATCGGGCCACCCATGGGCGTGTGGCGATGGTTGAGCAGGTCCAGAGCTCGCTGGCCTGGAAGAGTCTGGAGGTTGTCGTGGGAGTTACTAGAGCAGGAGGTCCAGCTCCCGCGGCCGCTGTCGGCCAGCTCAGAGACGGAGGTTTGCTCGGGCACCGTCAGCTCCTCCGCGCTGCTGGAGAACATGAAGCTGGTCTCCCTCACGACAAGGTGTTGAGCTGAAGATGAACTGGGATGAAAGAAAAGCACAGTGACTAAACATACATCGCATTCAGCTGCAAAACATGGTGCAAGTTTAAAATATTCTGTAGATGTTTTATTCAATATGTACTGTACATATGAATTCAAATTGGGTTACATACTAATTTATCAATTAGTGCTGTCAAACGATTAATCGCAATTAATCGCATCCAAAATAATAGTTTTTGTTTACATAATATATGAGTGTGTACTGTGTGTATATATATATACAAACACATGCATGTATATATTTAAGAAAAATATATGTTTATATATTAAACATATTTATATATAATATAAAATATAATAATATAAATGTATATACACGTAAATATTTTCAAAATATATACTGTATGTGTGTGTATTTATATATACATAATAAATATACAGAGTACACATACATATATTATGTAAACAAAAACTTTTATTTTGGATGCGATTAATCACAATAAATCGTTTGACAGCACTATTATCAATACATAAAAATTAGCATTTGAGGGATATTGGATGATATGATAATCTGTTTATGAAGGTTTTATAACAGTAAATTTAAGACCAAAGTAAAATTTTAAGACCAAGTAAAGAAAATTTAAATTGAATGGAACACAATATGTCAATATGGTCTCTATGTCTTTTATTAGCAACACGTCAAAGTTTGAAAATGCAATTTCCAAAAGATCTCCATCACTTTTTAATTCATTTTACAAAAAAAAAAAAAAAAAAAAAAAACCTTCCCCCAAAGACAGTAGTGGCCAAAAGTGATATCTGAAGAGGATATTTCTCAATATTTTTGCCTACAAGATCAAAACATAATTCAAAAAACTAACTTGGTTAAATATTTAATTGTCAAAATTATTTGGCCAAAAAAAAAGCAAACTACATCTTATCATGGAATGAAATGAAAATGCACTGAAACACAAAGCTGACAGGAAATAAAACATACATTGAATACTAGAATATAATCAGTTATTAATATTTTGTTGGTTCTTCCTCGCTTTTGGTGCAAATGTCTAAAGACTCTTAAATAAGATACATTTACTTGCGTAGCAAAATAAGAAGTCTTGTTTTATGAGAAACTGATCAAAATGAAGTGAGTTTATGATTAAAACCAACAAATATCTGCCTACAGGCTCAAAAAATCTATTTAAATTAAAGGGAAAGTTTTCATTCCCCACTGACAGGTATCATTTTGTTCAATTTTTTTAGAAAACAAGACTTCATAAATGATTTTTTAAATCTTGAATATAATATAAAAGATATTTGTATTGGAAAGCAAAACAAGAATACTGGGAAAGATATGAATTTTTAAAGTGCATGCAACATTTAATGCCTTGACTTTATGAATTTAAGACCTTCTTCACCAATTTAAGGCCTTAATTTGTGGAAGGGTGAATTAAGACTTTTTAAGACCCTGATATTTCACACTTTTAAAGTGAATGTAAGCCATTTTAAGCCTTTTTTTTTAAAAAACCCGAAAATGCTCAAACTCATATTACAGCATGAATCCAGCAGAAACGATTCGGATCAAGCTGCTTTAGCTCGAGACTCTCTGAGGTGTTGTGGGATACGCTACCTCGTGCCGGGCTGACTGCAGTCGGCTGGAGAGTTTGCGGGCGTCTCTGTCGTTGATAAATGTTTTTGCTATATCGCCCAGCCCTACATGCAACTTCATTATTCAAATGCACAGATGAATCTGAATAAATGACGACAGGAGCTTCATCTTTGGCTGAACTACACTGATGCGGAGGAATATGAACAGCACATAATAATCAGTCACACAGCTGTCCTCCTCCTGTGTCTGTCTGTCTTCAGACTGTCTGCCTGCTGCTCATCCTGTCTCACTGTCCCAGCTCTGTCCCTGGACTTGCTCCTGTCTCTCAAGAGTCTGAAGGGGGACCTGAAGCGCTTGCGTGTCTCTTCCTGTCCCTGTCTGCTCTCTTCCTGTCTGCCGCTCTCACAGGTCATCCTCGGGATCTGTCTCTGAAGGAAAGCCCCACCTATGCCATACGTGCGTCCTCCGGCCGTCCTGACGCCGACCTCGCTGGCCAGAGACGAGGACGAACCCGACAGGTTCAGCTGACCGCAGTTCTGTCTGGGAGCTCCGCCCACTGTGAGGGAACGATGGGAATATTTCATAAACACTGAAGCATGAATATCACAAAAGACACAATTAACACTGTAAAGCCTGTCATGTGAAATAATAGCCTGAAAACTGGAACAGTTTATCGAACCTTTAAACAATTTTTTTTTTGTTCTGTCATATTTGATACATCAGGCCTTTATGGCTCATATAGT
>NW_015629541.1:189783-192776 GCF_001515625.1 Sinocyclocheilus rhinocerous
GCCGACCTCGCTGGCCAGAGACGAGGACGAACCCGACAGGTTCAGCTGACCGCAGTTCTGTCTGGGAGCTCCGCCCACTGTGAGGGAACGATGGGAATATTTCATAAACACTGAAGCATGAATATCACAAAAGACACAATTAACACTGTAAAGCCTGTCATGTGAAATAATAGCCTGAAAACTGGAACAGTTTATCGAACCTTTAAACAATTTTTTTTTTGTTCTGTCATATTTGATACATCAGGCCTTTATGGCTCATATAGTATGATATAGTGACACAAACTGAGAAAAATATACAATTTGGTGCAGATGCTGATATTTATATAAACAAAAAGTGATGAAATTCTGATGCTTGTAATGTAAATCAATGAGATCTGTATAACAGTATAGCAGATACTTACATAAAATTATATAAATATCAGCTGTCACTCTATATCTCCAATAACATGTCTTAGTAAGATGATATTTAATGCTTAGTTTGATGACCAAAACATATAAAGCAATGCAATCCAATGATGATTGAGAGATTAAAAAATAAACGTTCCTCAAAAGCCTGATGATCATATTTGAGACTCACTGATTTTTCTAAAAAATGATGTCTGGATAATCAAGTAAAGCAAAGCTGCTTCAGTCCAGTAAGTGTTCATCTTGAAATATTACTAACAATATCAAAGTTATTCTTATGTTTACTTCATAAAAATAAGTAAAGATGTCACAGCAAAAAGCCAAGTGAAGCATGAGCTGAAGATGGACGTTTGTACAATTATACTTCTATTATGAACTATTAATCACTTCATCAAGTTTTGTATATGTATCAAATATAACAACTGCTTCCGTTTAGATTAAATAAATGACAAGAACTTGAGAGCCACTCGTGAGCTGAATACAGCTGAAGATCAGGACGGGGAAATGCATGTGTTTACTGATCTACAGATGAGTTTAATTAATAAGGCTGACTGGAGGTTTGTCAGGGTCGTACCTTTGCGAGGAGATCCCTGTGGGGAGACGGTAGTACTGGAGTGCAGGGACGAGACGGTGGCTGTTTCGTCGGGTCTCTTGACGCTCATGTCATCGGCCGCGCCAGCTGCTTTCTTCAGCATCTGAGGTGAGTTGGGACCTGAAGAGCACAGCAGACACTGACACAGTTCAGACAGCAGAGGGAGCCATGATCACTGATGAGCATGAGCTGCTAGCAGCATGAACTTCTCTAGAAACGTCATGATGTTCACACTGTAAAATACTGCTGTGGTTATTTGTATCATCACATTCATTTGGTTTGATTTTTGCTACCTTTCTTCAGAGCGATAGTGAAGACAGAACAGGAACTGATGGTGAGAAGGTATTATCGCTAATGAAATTAAACAACCCACCTGTGAGCGTTTCCACACTGCGAAACGTGATTTTCTTACTCTGTATTTTTGTCTTGTTTTCCGTTACAAATATCGAAACATTCTTAAATCAAGATACATTAACCTGAGAAGCAAAATGACATTTTGTTAGTATTGTTTTCTGAAAAAATATCAATATGTTTAAGCTTGAAGCAAGAAAAATCTACGGTCAGTTTCTCTTTGTATAAAGTTTATTTTCCTTACCCATAGACAGATTTTTTTTCTTCTTGTTTCAAGTATAAACATTTAATTTTGATACATTTTTCAGAAAACAAGACCTAACAAGTAATTTTTCTTGCCAGTGGAGAAAATAATTTTTTTAATTTGATGATCTGGTTGATTTTTCAAAATTGCTCAGATAATGTATAAAGCAAAACACAGTTTACTTCCCAAATGTATTCAGAGGCTGTTTGAAATGAGAGAGAGTCAGTATAAACGTTACGGTGAAGAATAGATGAATATCTGTCAAAGGAGTGAAATTATGGAATAACAATGCCAAGGAATTCAATATGTGTATATCACATTACAAATGAAAAAAAAAAAGTTTACAAATAAGGTTATAAACTAATATATAACTCAAAATAAATCATTTGCACAAGAAATACTTGAAAGTTGTATTAATTCATAAAATTTTCAATTCTGTATAGTATAAAGGTCTTAAGAAATTTAATAAGTTTTGTTTTTGTATCTTTGTATAATTTAAATTTAGTAGTGGAAGTGATGCTTATTATGAAAATGGTACATAAAATAAGCCTTTTTTGGTTATTATGTGAAATTATGCATAATTATTATGGAATTGTGTATGAGGACTGAAAAAATCTAGATGATGATGATGAACACAGTATTCTGTCACTTCAGAGAGCTTGTGATGGGTCACGTACTGAAGGAAGCGGACAGGTCTTTGGCGATGCTCTTCTTGCGCAGAGGGTAAAGGCTGACGGGAGGCACCTGCAGCACCTGAGAGACGCGGTTCTGAGGCTTGGCCGAAGACACACTGGAGCGCATGGACACCGGGGACATGTCTGATTTAGTGGAGCGCCGCTCGCTCAGGTTCTTAGACACTGCAGGAAAACACACACAACACCGTCAGCTGAGTTTCACTGGGGGACATTATTCTTTTTGTCAGAGGCTATAGTAAAATCTCTGGTGCTGCACACATTTCTTCTCACTTAGCCCTACTTGAGATTAACGAAAAGAACCCAAACCACTTTACATGAAGCATTATCATCATGAGCATGAACAAAACTACAGCAGAACAAGGTGCTACTAATCAGCTGAATGTAGGGATGTAACGATTCACTCAACTCAGATAAGATACTGATACGATTTTCTCACGATATTTGAACAAAATGAGATTCATTATAAATGAAAAGGTGTCCTTTTATTATTTCTCAGACAAAATGCTGCACATTTCTTTGTGAAATTGAAATATGTGACCCTAGACCACAAAACCAGTCATAAGGGTCAATTTGTTGAAATTGAGATGTATACGTAATCTGAAAGCTGAATAAATAAGCTTTGCATTGATGTATGGTTTGTTAGGATAGGACAATATTTGGCCGAGATACAACTATTTGAAAATCTGGAATCTGAGGGTGCAAAAAA
>NW_015629541.1:192944-193127 GCF_001515625.1 Sinocyclocheilus rhinocerous
TATTATTTCTCAGACAAAATGCTGCACATTTCTTTGTGAAATTGAAATATGTGACCCTAGACCACAAAACCAGTCATAAGGGTCAATTTGTTGAAATTGAGATGTATACGTAATCTGAAAGCTGAATAAATAAGCTTTGCATTGATGTATGGTTTGTTAGGATAGGACAATATTTGGCCGAGA
>NW_015629541.1:193355-196074 GCF_001515625.1 Sinocyclocheilus rhinocerous
CGGAAATTGAGATTTATGCATCACCTGAAAGCTGAATAAACAAGCTTTCCATTGATGAATCTGGAATCTGAGGGTGCAAAAAAAATCTAAATATTGAGAAAATCGCCTTTAAAGTTGTCCAAATGAAGTTCTTAGCAATGCATATTACTAATAAAAAATTAAGTTTTAATGTATTTACAGTAGGAAATTTACAAAATATCTTCATGGAACATGATCTTAATATCCTAATGATTTTTTGCATAAAAGAAAAATCGATAATTTTGACCCATACAATGTTTTTTTGGCTTATTGCTAAAAATAGACCCAAGCGACTAAGACTGGTTTTGTGCTCCAGGGTCACATATATCAAATAACAACACTAAATTGAAATTTTAAAACAAATCCCAAATCAAATAAGTAAATAACACAAATAAAAGAAATTTCTTCATGTAAACAAACTAAGGCTTTGCCTGTGCTCTTTCCATTTAAAATGAAAGACAACCACTACATTTTACTCACGATCCAAACAAAGATGCTGCAAACATGCAACATGAGCAGTTTCTGATTTCAAATAAATTGTATAATTTCAAAATTTAAAGCAAAAACAGAAAGGCCTGACTTTAGTTTTGTGGTCACATTTTAAGGTCCAAATCTCGCTATTAACAAACCACTAACTACGGTTTTCCCTCAATAAACTCCTAATTTGCTGCTTATTAATAGTTAATAAGGCAGTTGTTAGTTTAGGTATTGGGTCGAATTAGGGATGTATAATATGGTCATATACGGTACGCACATGTGCTGTAGGCCGCTTCACACTGCAGCGACATGATCTGGAACTTCTCCTCGTCCGTCTCCACCTCCAGGTGTGCCAGGTACTGCTTCACCTTACGTGCCATCTGTGCGTCCTCGTACAGCTTCTTGGCGTTGAGCAGAGAGCTGCGCCGCACGCGCTTCTTGTGACTGCCCTGAACGTCCAGCAGGTTTGAGTTGGTGCTGCCCTGACTCAGAGACCTGAGGAAACAGAGCGGATGAGGAGTGAGACAAATACGCCAGATGCTTCATTCCTATGGGCTGATGTTCACTAATAAATGGGAGGACAGTCGACAGACAATGGTTTCACAAATAAATGAAACCTGATGATATACAAATTTTTTTTCTGGTCTTGCAAAGAAAAAAATTAAAAGTAATTTCTGTGAATATTGTTTTTCATGTATGGTTATGAGTTTCTTGCATGTACACTACCGGTAAAAAGTTTGGGGTCAGTAAGATCAAAAATAATAAATACATTTATTCAGCAAGGACACATTAAATTGATTAAAAATAATTTTATAAAAAAAAGACATTTATTTCTGTTTCAAATAAATTCTGTTCTTTTGAACTTCTTATTCATCAAATAATCCTAAAAAATAAAATGCATCCCGGTTTCCACAAAAAATATAAAGTTTTTTCAACATTGATAATAATAAGACATGTTTCTTGAGCCGCAATAATATGCTGCTATTAGAATGATTCTGAAGGATCATGTGACACTGAAGACTGGAGTAATGATGCTGAAAATACAGCTTTGATCACAGCAATAAATTACATTTTACAATATATTGACATAGAAAACAGTTAATTAAAATGTAAATAATATTTTACAATATTACTGTTTTTACTGTATTTTTTGATCGAATAAATGAGCAAAAATAGCCTTGGTGTGCAAAAGAGATTTTTTTCAAAAACATTAAAAATCTTAATTATTCCAAACTTTTGACCAGTAGTGTATTTGTAGAACTCTATTTGTAAAAGCCCTTCCGTTTATTTGTGAATATGAAACATTAAACCTCATATACTTGCCACTCTAAGCGAACAATGACTACAGCAGCGTAATGCGGCCATGCAATGTGTTCAGTTCCATTAATGCAAAAAATACACAAATAACTCGAAACCGACGAGCATGATCTGTTACGTGAAGATCAATGGTTTAGAGGATGAGAGAGAGGAAGGAAGAGTCGCAGGAGTTGGTGTGTCCAGGTTAATGGTCATGACACATTCAGGACATGCAGGGCAGCACACTTACCCTAAACTCTTCCACCTCTTCTTCCTGTAAGCAAAGCCAATGAGAGGCACAAAACAGGTGAACAGAAAGAGAGAAACACTCAGACAGACAGAAAGCACCACCAACAAAGACTACACTTGATCCTATCAGAGAAAGAGAGAAAACATCCGCTGCACGTGTGCGAGCGACTCTATGGCAATAAATCAATTTGATGTCTAAATAAAAACATATCAAAACTGGACTGTGAAAAGTGACTACCATTCCCGCTCACATGGCCTAGGTGACGTCAGATTTAGATTATGAAGTAGGGATGTCCTGAGACAATCTCAAGGATTGGGATCGGGGCCGATCAAGCATTTTTTATAATTGTTCAGCTATCCTAAGCCCGATCCTTTTTTTTTATCAGCTGTCATGCCGGTGTCGTGCAGTAGGTAGTGGTATGCACCTTCAACATAGAGGTCTGCTACCCGACCCGAGCCCGACGGGTCCCGAAATACTTTCGGGTTTCGGGTCGGGTTCGAGTTAATGTTTAATGAATAGCTTTGGGTTCGGGTCGGGGTCAGGTTTATAGCTAAACTAAAACTATATGCAGGCTATGCTGCTTTCATAGACGCACGCACACACATTATTGCACACGACAACACAGCACGGTAACTTTTATTAGTAAAATAGCTTCGACAGGCTACTGACTCGCAACAT
>NW_015629541.1:197434-197744 GCF_001515625.1 Sinocyclocheilus rhinocerous
GTTCGGGTTAATGTTTAATGAATAGCTTTGGGTTCGGGTCGGGGTCAGGTTTATAGCTAAACTAAAACTATATGCAGGCTATGCTGCTTTAATAGACGCACGCACACACATTATTGCACACGACAACACAGCACGGTAACTTTTATTAGTAAAATAGCTTAGACAGGCTACTGACTCGCAACATTATATTTCTCTGCAATGGGGGGGGTAAAATCGCTGTTTTTGAAGGAACTAAGCCTCAATGTTTGTAGAGAGAGACGAGCAGACGCAGGTTCACACATGCAACTTTCATCTCTCTCTCTCTCTCTCT
>NW_015629541.1:197794-217784 GCF_001515625.1 Sinocyclocheilus rhinocerous
TCGTTGTGAAAAAAAAAAAAAACAGATTTCGGGTTTGGCCACTAAATTTAACTGTGCCGCTCGGGTCGGGTCGGGTCAGACGATCTCAGGTACGGGCCGGGTTTGGGCTTCACTTTAAAGCCCGTGCAGACCTCTACTTCAACATCATTTTCTTTTAATAGTAACATGCACTGATGAATCCTTCACAGTAAGAGCAGGAACAATTTTCGATTTCTAGTGTACTTTCAGTTCATGCTCTCTGTGCCTGTGTGCAAAAGTCTGCCGTCGTCACCTCTGTCTGAACATGAGCGCTGGGTCCATGTTGGCTGACGTCATGCGCACCACATGTCGGATCTCCTTGGCGATCATTCGTAACTTTTCGAAATTCACCAGGCCATCAACACTCGAATCGTTACCTGAGAAAGATAAGAGATGACGGAGAGTTTTAAGACCTGACACATGAAAGGTCTTTTTAACAATACAGTGCTGGGTAGTAACTGATTACATGTAATCTGGATTACATAATCAGATTCCAAAAATTAAGTACTTGTAATTAGAGTATATTACATTTTAAAATGCTCATAATCAGATTACGGTTACTTTTTTAGCGATTATTACATATTATTCATGCAATGGCAGTAAATTATTCATAATTTATTGATTCTCCCTAATTCTTCTTTTTTCTCATTTAAATGTTCCTTTCTAAAAATCCTACTGTGTGTCATACCATTAAGCTTGAACTATATTCACAAATGTCATGTAAATAAATATGCAAACCAATAATTGAACCAAATAATTGTGCTTAAGTTATTAAACACTGGTGATGTAGCTGTGAAACACAATGCCGTCATCATATCCAGAGACCTTCAGTAACTGTTGGTTCTGCAGGACTAAAATATTTCAGAGCTGGAAGACTTTGGGCATGTAATGTCACTGCTGTTTTCATGTTTATTAATGTTTGTTCATGTAATGCAGGGATTCCCAAACACTTTTATCACCAAACCCCTTAAAATAAAATATTTATTTGAAATATCTCTGAGGAAGTTAATATTCCAATAATTTAACAATTCACATGTTTACAGTTCTCTGATGTGGTTAACGATCATATTGACATGTAATGTAAATTGACATTCAACAAGTAATCTGTAATCGATAACAGACTACAATTTGTAAGTAATCTACCCAGCACTGCACGTGTGTATTTCAGAAGGTGAACTTGACCTACTGACCTTCGTGCAGGAAGGTGAGGTCTTTCTTGACCACGGGAAACAGCGGGATGATGGGAGGCTGTACGCTCTGGCTGCTCAGGATGTTGCGGTATTTGGCCATGTTACGTGACGGGTCAAAGATGTCCTGAAGGTCGCGGAACAGTTTCTCATACTTACTGGGTAGTTTCTCCCACGTGCTTCTCAATCGAGCTACTGGAGCCAGATTAAGACCACTGATAAACACATAAAAACACAGCACATGAACATCACGTACGGTCCTGCTCTTGAGTTCACACACCCCTTACAGAATCTAACAGATGTTTAACCATTTGAAAAATAAGTGATCATAAAAGCTGCATTTTATGTTCTGATGAAGCTGCACAACTACCAAAAAACACTGAGGAACCAAGAGCACGTCAACTTTTGAACATGATCATTTGTGTAAATTGTCAATTATGGATTATTTTGTCTTATATCTGTACAGTGTATCCATTTTGACAACTGAAAATTACCGCATGCGACTGTGAAAAAAATATATTTGGGCACACCGGTGTGAGTGACCGGATTAGGCCCAGTTCTAAGGGGTGTTAGAGGGTGCACACTCAGCTGAAACTAATAACAGCACTGGCGATTTTGCAAACGCTTCGGTCCAGTGTGTATTTGTGTTTGCACTCTGGACAATGTCAAAGTTTTTTTTTAATTCATATAAAAAATAAATAATAAAAAAAATTAAATTAAAATGTAAAAAATAGCCTTGCATTTTTGCGTACTATAATAATGCATCCTTGGTGATAACCATAGCAATGAACGGGACAAACAAATATTTCATATGAATATATACAATATGAAAAAGTAGGTGTGCATTAAGCAATATAAATGCAGACTAACAGATTAATAGAAAACTATTAAAATTTTCATATCAACATGCTGTTGCAATTATTTGTAAATGCATTTACTTGTAAATCTTCTAATCACATAAACTGATCAAATTATAGGATTATCTGAAGCAGAGTTGGAAATGAATCAGGCTTGGGGTAAAAATGAATAAAAGCGCTGAATGAGAGGCTCACGTACATTTTACAGGCTACACACTCTGAGCGAGTGACAGGTCGAACTACTTGTCAGGTGTATCTCGTATTGAAATAGTGGAATATTTTTCTTACAATCCCCGTGAAACAGCTCTGACAGCTCAACCGACTCACCTAATAATGGCAAACATGGAGTTGAAGTTCTTGCACTCGCGGCAATGCAGGGCGATCTTGATAAAGTGCTTGATGTTCTTCATGCGTTTGAGTGCGTTGGGCTCGCGCAGGATCTCAGTGGCCACCCAGAAGGTTTCCTGGTTGATGACCTCCTCGAACTGCTTCAGATGGCTGCTGCCGCCACCGCCGGGGTCCAGCTTAAACAGGTCGTCCACATACTCGGTGGACTCGATGTTACGGAACAAGCCGAAGTCTCTCATGGAGAGCTGCGCTGCCACCTCCACAGTACTGAGCTGCAGGAGACCGATCTGACTCTCCCTTAAGAGCTCCTGAGCGTCTTCATCAGAGCAAAGCGTCTCTGTCTCCATGTTGTTCTTCAGGTAGTACCTGAGCAAACATACAAATGATGGGATTACTGTAAAGTCTTGTCACACAAGCGCACATCACGGTGTCCCTTTTAAATCCATCAACTCTTTAGGCAGTGGAATCAGACTCAGTCTAGTGTGATTTAGGCCTAAATTTAAGATTTATGGATTTGAATTGCATAAATATATTATTATATTTATATTATATTTTATATTTATTATATATATATATTTCTGTATATTTCTGTAAAAAGATGCCACTGAACAAACATTAAAAATATACTGTCTTTATGTTGTTTCTACATTAATTTGGAGATGTGAAATTATTGCAATATAAAAGTATATTTAAAAACTTTAATGTTAGGTGTGATTAATCGCTTATTACCTGACTTCTAATATCAGAAAAAAATGTGTGATTATTTTTTTTAATCGATTGACAGCACTAATTTAAATCAACGTGATAATCGAGTCAGATCAGAAGTAGTCTGATTATATTACCTAAAATGTGTAATGTAATGGATTACGTTACTAACTACAATTTTGTCACGTAATTTGGAATCAGTAACAGCCTACCATTTGTAAGTAATCTACCCAGCTCTGTCTATTGGTCACACGTCTTCACGTGATACGAATTCACAGCTCAGAGTTTCAAATTCGCAGAAGCTTGTCTATCCTTTAACCCGCATTTGAATGCGTATGAATGGATGTCAGTGGAACGAAGTGTAGTGTGAGCGAGGTGCTGGTTCTGCTTACCTGCCGTTGAGCTGGATGCGGTCCGCTAGTTTTGAGAGCTGGTCGGGCAGTCTGCGCTGTTTGATGACTCCTTCAGGACTAATGGAAACCTCACACAGCGAGTAGGTCTCTGGAGCGGCGATGAGGCCGAACTCGCTGACTACATGCGAGACGACATCTTTGGCTGTGGTGTCTTTACTGATGATGATATAGCAGCTCTGCTGGTCGGCCTTGAACACGCGGATCACCTGATCTGGAATATCTGTTAGTGTCAAGAGGAAAGAGATGGAGTTAAACACAACATTGGTGAAGATGTATTTTTCATCATATGTGACCCTGGATCACAAAACCAGTCATAAGGGTCAATTTTTGCGGGGCCTAAATCTCAGATGAAATGAAAGAAGAGGTCAATGGCTCAAAGATGTTTGGCGCAGATCTGTTCAAGCCGTGGGCTTCCACACTATTTAAAGATGAAGTCTTATCGGCTTGGAACACAATCCATCACACTGATGCATTTTCACATGCTTTTGGACAAACATTTCATGCCACAAACCCATAATCACGTGCAAAACAGTGAGTTCAAAACATGTACGTCGGGTGTACTTACAGTAGAAACCAGCCACTTCGAGGAGCCAAGAAACACACAGAGAGTAAAGAAAGAGAAAACGAGATATGACACATGGCAGACGCAGCACACATGATCCACCAGTGGACACATCACAACTAATCTAAACTAATACAAAGTCTCTTGTACAGAACATCACGCTGCATATTAAAGGGATAGTTCACCCAAAAATGAAAATGAGGTCATCATTTACTCACCCTGGTGTTGTTCTAATGTCATATGCCCTTCTGTCTTTTTCAGACCACAAAAAGAGATTTTTGAAAAAAAATAAAAAATGCAAAAAGAAATGCACACACGCTTGTCTATATAATGGCAGTATATGGCGATCAGCTTCAAGCTTTTTAAAAAAAGATGCAAAAGTATCACAGAATGGTCCCATTTGGCACTTGATTTTTCACAATTTGTGTGTTTTACCTTGGTGAGTCGGAGTGAACTGCGGCGCTAATAGAGTCTCATGAACAATTATGTCTCTATTTGTTTCTCTGTTTTTTTGCCACAGGATGTAACTAGGATTTACACAAGCTTCAGTCTGGATCCAGAACACCTGAGAAGATATGATGCCAACCCCTCAGGCGCAGTTGTACACAGACACCAATGGCCAAGTCAGGATATTTGCTAAATAATATGTTACATTTCGGTTTGTTTTTCACCAACCCCTATCGTATACCCGCAGAACACTTGGAATATTCAGCACGTGTTGCATGAGACCATTCTTTGATACTTTTGCATCTTTTTTAAAAAGCCTGATGTTGATCGCCATATACTGCCATTATATAGACACGCACGCGCAGGACAATTTGTAAAATATCTCCTTTTGTGGTACAAAAAAGAAAGAAGGGCATACGGCATTAGAACAACACAAGGGTGAGTAAATGATGACTTAATTTTCTTTTTTTGGGTGAACTATGCCTTTATCTTCAGCTGGTTTCCACATTCCTGTGCAGAGGATCTGAAACCGGCCGCAAGCTTTCATTTGACACAACCCAGAGCTGAAGTTACAGTAAGGGAATATTTACAGGAATCCTTCCAACATCCTCATATATTCTAACTACGTATATCTCCATTTGAATGTAGAAGGTTTTCAGAGCTTGAAATAAGGAGCATCGACATCAGGTCCACAAATCTACAGAAGAAACCCTCCACTGTGAAAGAAGCACACTTTGGCATAACAAACTAAAATAAGCACTCATTATGGAATTAATACTTTAGAAGAATATACTTCAATGCAAACTGAGTGTAATGATTTCATTCAACTAACTGCATGTAATTTACAATAAAATGATAACTTTATATTAAATGCAATTAGATGAACTTAAAGAGTACTAAAGTACATCTTGGTAACACTTTAGTATAGGGACCAATTCTCACTATTAACTAGTTGCTTATTAGCATGCATATTATTAAAATATTGGATGTTTATTAGTACTTATTAATCACATATTCTGCATGACCATATTCTACATCCCTAATCCGACCCAATAACTAAACTTAACAACTACCGTACTAACTATTAATAAGCAGCAAATTAGGAGTTTATTTAGGGAAAAGTCGTAGTTAATGGTTTGTTAATAGCGAGTAATTTAATAATTCTATTGTCTTTGAAATATGGCTAGTGTACTGCTGAATGTATTGACAAGAATTTATAATAAACTAAAGTCGAACATTTAAATATATTCATAATTACACATTTGTAATGATGAAGCTGCAATTTAGTACAGTTAAAATAGATTAATTTTACATGTAATATCGAATAAGGCACTACAGTTCAAATTATAATCAAGGACTTTACATGTGCTTTAGTATGTTAGGCAGCATATCAAAATATGTGCACTAAAACAGGAAGGATTATTAAACGTAATGATTTCAAATGTAATTTTAAAGTGATACGTTTAATTTGACGTTATTGCAGTGCAACACGTTTTTAAAAGTGTACTTTAGTGTCTTAAAGAGAGACACTTTCATGACTATGTTTCTTAAGTACACTTAAGAGGCCTTTTATTTTATTAATATTATATTTTCTGCAAGTACAGTTTTTAAAAAATATACTTTTAATACTTGAAGTACACTGCAAATGCCCATTCAATGCAATTAAGCACATGTCTTTCACTCATGATGTCTGCCTTCATTCTGCTGCCACCTTGTTTCATTTCACACTGTATTACACACACAGTCTGTGAATTCTGAGCACATTTGTGACCCTGAAGCACAAAAGCAGTCTTAAGTCGCTGGGGTATATTTGTAGCAATAGCCAAAAAAACATTGTATGGGTCAAAATTATCCATTTTTCTTTTATGCCAAAAATCATTAAGATATTAAGTAAAGATCATGTTCCATGAAGATATTGTGTAAATTTCCTACCGTAAATATATCAAAACTTAATGTTTGATTAGTAATATGCATTGCTAAAAACTTCATTTGGACAATTTTAAAGGCGATTTCCTCAATATTTTGATTTTTTTTGCACCCTCAGATTCCAGATATTCAAATAGTTGTATCTCGGCCAAATATTGTCCTATCCTAACAAACCATACATCAATGGAAAGCCTATTTATTCAGCTTTCAGATAATGTATAAATCTCATGACTGGTTTTGTGGTCCAGGGTCACATATTGTGTTAAATCAAGCTTAGTTTAACTTCAGCACCTGCACTATATGATGACGCATGTCTATGGTCATTGAATCAGCTGTGGGTGGCTGAACTCGTGCTCCGATGGTGTGAGGTCTTACCTGAAGGGTTGGTAAAGTCCAGAGCGCTGGCGGCGGGATGCAGCAGGTCAGGGCTGCTGGATGACAGGCTGCCCGGGATGGGCATTATAGCCACGCTGTGCCGGCACTGCTTAGTGCCCACGATACTGTCGTCCTGAGACTGAGACATGCCACCGTCACTGCAGACACAGACAGAGAGGGATTTCATCCAGCACAAACATTAACACTGCATGTCAATGGACACACACACACACACACACATAGATTTTCACATTAGGGTTTCTGCAGGTTTTATGAAGGCGATTTCAAAACCTTTTTAAGACCAAGTAAAGAAAATTTAAGGAATAAATGAAATGGAACACAATACATCGATATAGTCTCGAAAAATGTCAACGTCTTTTATTAGCAACACGTCAAAGTTTGCAAATACAACTTGCAACAACAGATCTCCATTACTTTTTAATTCCTTGTACTAAATAAATAGACTAAATAAAACGTATGGCTTGAATAGCTCTGCTCCAAACCACTAGAATATGGAAAAGAACTTTTACTGAAACTTCTGATCACACTGCAAAAAACCTGATGTTCTTCATCAGTATTTTTGTCTTGATTTCCAGCACAAATATATAAACATTACTAAATTAAAATACATTTACTTGAGACGCAAAATGACATAAGAAGTCTTGCTTCCTGTGAAACTGACCAAAATGAAATGAGTTGATGATTAAAACAAGAACAAATATCTGCCCAGCAAAATCAACTTAATTCAAAGGGAAAATTTTTCTTACCCCACTGACAGATATTTGTTCTTGTTTTAAGCATAAACTCATTTAATTTTATTCAATTTTTTAGAAAACAAGACTTCATACTATCCTGTTCTGTCTTGTGTTTTGTAAGGACTTTTATGTTGAAATGTAGTCTTAGTTTCCTTTGGTTCATGCTTCCTTCCTGTGTTTGGTTTCTGTCTCTCCTTGTCTTGTTAGTTCCTATGGTTACCCTGATTAGTCACACCTGTAACTAATTATCCCCATGTTCTCTGTGTGTTTCAGCCCTTGTGTTTCAGTCATGTTTTGTGAGTTCTTGTTTCGCTCGAGGATCTTGTATGTTCTTGTTTCTGTGTTTGTACCTGTTATTAAATGGGCATGCAAGTGTATTCTTCGAATCTTAACACATACGTTTAAATTGCATCTCAAGTAGAGGTCGACCGATGTATCGGTTTTGCCGATTAATCGGCACCGATAGTGGTGAGTTCTCCTAGACTCAGCGCTGAACTTTTATTTTGATTAGATAATCATCAAGTGTTCAAGAATAGAAGCAGTTAAAGTGCTCAAGTAAATATGTCTCTATTTCAGAAAGTTCAGATATTTGTATTGGAAAACAAGACAAAAATACTGAGGAAGATATGCATTTTTTAGCAGTGCATGCAACATTTAATTAAAAAGCATAATTATGAGATAAATTGACATACTAAGTCAAAATTCTGAGATAAAAAGTCACAAGATAAGATCTTAATTATGAGATAAAAAGTAAAAAATTATGAGAAAATAAAATTTTGACATTAAGTCATAATTATGAGATAAAAAGTAAAGTTATGACACTAAGTCATAATGAGATAAAGTCTGAAATATATAAAAAAAATCATGAGATATAAGTCGAAATTATGATATTGTCATAATTCTGAGATAAAAAGACAAAATGACATAAGTCAGTTAAACTTTTCATGCCATATGGCTCTATATTAGACTAGCTGCAGCGTTAAATTTGTGTGAAAAGATTGTATTTGTGTTGTATTTGTGACTTTATGAATGTACGACTTTTTTGCTCTGATTTAAGACCTTTTTAGGCCTTAATTTGTGGAAGGGTGAATTGAGACTTGTTAAGACTTTTTTTAAGACCCGCAGAAACCCTGCATATGGACATTTAGGCCGTTTTCACACTTGATTGACTGAATGGGATGAAGCCAGACCAAATGTGGATTGGCTAAAACAATAACTAGACAGCTATCCAGCAACTGATTAACATCATCCAGTAACCCTTAAGTGACATCAAAGGGAAAATAAAGACGCTTTAGAGAAAGCATCACTGATGAATTAAGAGAGGAAATAGAGGTAGTTCTGATTTGCTGTTGACACACATTCATCTGCTGCAGACGTATTATAATGGGTGCGAAGAATGCGAGCTGCTCGCCGACGGCAATGAGAAATGCTGCAAAGTCTAAACAAACTGAACTGTGATGCCAGAAGCTTCAGTGTGAAAGCGCTCTAAACAGACACGAACACAAACACAGAATGAACACACACAATCTATGAATGAGACACGAGACTGAGATGAGCAAACACAGCAGAAGAGGGGTGAGAACACTTGACGTCTCGGACGAGAGGAAACAGCGCTGTCTCATGTGTAAACTCTGTGCCAATCAGATGCTGACCTTTACACAGACGGCCTAATTAACATGCTGCTGTCTTGCTCTCAGAGCAGAGAGTAAAGTCAGACGTGACGATCTGCTCTGAGAGGACAACACTGCCTCTACATCCATCACTCGACTCCATGACATCATCATCAACACATCTGATACTGCAGGAAACATCAATACAAGTGCACAAAGAACACCCGAAACCGCTGTAGATACAAAGTGCATCACTTCAGATACACATGTATGCAAGCCCATTCCCACCACAAGGAAACAAAAATGCTTTAGTAAATCACAATCATGAGATAAATAGTCAGAATTATGAGATACAATTTTTAATTATGACACACTATCTCATAATTATAAGATATAAAGCATAATTATGAGAGAAATTGACATACTAAGTCAAAATTATGAGATTAAAAAGTAAAAAAATATGATATAAAAACCATTTTGTTTTATTTTAAGTCAATTATGAGATAAGTCGTTATGACATACTATGTCATAATTATAAGATAAAAACGAGACAAACTGACGTACTAAGTCAAAATTATGAGATAAAAAGTAAAAAGATAAGTCTAAATTTAAATACTATATCTTAATTATGAGATAAAAAGTAAAAAAATTTGAGATAAAACAAAATTTTGTCATTTTAAGTCATAATTACGAGAAGTCAGGTTATGACATACAATGTCATAATTATAAGATAAAAAGCATAATTATGAGATAAATTGACATACTAAGTCAAAGTTATAAGAAAACGTCGAAATTGACATACTATACCTTAATTATGAGATAAAATAAAATTTTTGACATTTTAAGTCATAATTATGAGATAAAAAGTCAAGTTGTTACACAAAGTCATAATTATGAGATAAAGTCTGAAATAAAAAGAGATAAAAAAAGTAATGAGATAAAAGTCAAAAGTATGATATTGTCGTAATTATGAGATAAAGTAAAATTTCTGAGATAAAAAGACAAAATTTTGTCATTCTAAGTCATAATTATGAGACAAAAGTCATAATGACATGAGACAATTAAACTTTTCTTGTAAAATTCAAAGTCAAATTCAAGTTCTTCAAGCACTTTCAGCACCTTGTACAAACCCTGTTTAAATTTTGGGATTGAACATTTTAGGATTTTTTAAAATTTTTTTTGGCAGAAATGGACTTCTATACACATGCGTAGCACACCTACACCCACACACGGATGGAGATTTATCGGACTCTGAATGGGACCTACAGAAAGTGTGTGTGGAGCCACCCGGCAAAACAGACATCACACGCTCAAACTAACAACATATTGACAAAAGCTGTGATTGATGAGGAAGAAAGCGCTTGTATCATGTCCTGCCTGCTTAGGTGTTGTCTTTCATTGGTCAACATCTTTTCCATATGTAAATAACAGTGCAGTGTCACAGTTCCTGTGTGGAAGTCATTCTTTTCACTTCCTGTTTCTGTGAAATCCCAAGCGCTGTTTGTCACAGGACCTGGCAGTGCATACTAGTGTAATACCGTAGTATTATTCTGTGTGTAGTATGTAATCCCAACTGTATATTAAACGTCATGCTGTGATTGGCTGTTGGAAATGTTGTGCCTGGTTAGGATGTGACGCAACTCTTAGTGAACACACAGGAAAAGTGAAATGTGTTGTGAACATGCACAAGGATGCTAAGTCCACTGCAAACACAATAACACGCTTGATATGAGGATGAAACAACATGAAACACAATGTTCACGCAAACGATCTCTTCTGATTGAGGTTGTGCTGCACTACTCCCAACATTATGACTTTATGATTATTTCATAAGAGAGAGAGAGTGTGTTAAGCAGGTGTCTCTTACCCAAACAGTCCCCTGTGCAGTGAAGCAGCCATAAAAACAGAAAACACGTGATGTTAACCAGTACAAGCATCAAGCACTTAAATGAACCTCAAACACAAGCCTGTGAAGTGTTCAAACACACACTCACACTCTGTCACACACCTAGCGGGCTCACCTTTACCCCAACATCCAAAAATAAAGCATACACTGTGCATAAACGACATGAAGCATGTTTTAGGACATTTAGATTGTCTGCATTGTGACACTGTACCATGTCCTAACTAGACACGACATGCGATAAAAGGTATTTTCGCAGGTTTTATAAAGGTAAATTTAAGAAAACGTTTTTTAACACCAAGTAAAGAAAATTTAAGGAATAAATGAAAGGGAACACAATACATTATTATGCTCTCCAAATGTATATGTCACACTTGTATTAGTAACACTTCAAAGTTTGATATACAACTTCCAACAGATCTCCACTACTTTCTTATACATCTTACTAAAAGAAATAGCTTAAGGCTTGAATAGCTCTGATCCCATCCACCAGAATACAGAAATAACTTTTACTCTACCTTCTGATCACACTGCAAAACAACTAAGTGATGTTATTCATCAGTATTTTTGTCTTGTTTTCAGTGCAAATGTCTAAAGATTCTTAAATCAAGATCAATTTTATTGAGAAGCAAAATGACATGAAGGGAAATAAAATCTTGTTTCCTGAGAAATTTATCAAAATGAAGTGAATTTATGATTTAAAAAAAGAACAAATCTCTGCCAATAAACCAATTAATTGAAAGGGAAAACAAGCGTTCATACCCCATTGATAGACATTCAGTTTCAGACCTCATATCTTCATTTTTCAGTAAAAGTATCTTGATTTAAGGATGATATTTTAGATATTTGAATGGGAAAACAAGACAAAAATACATGATATTCATTTTTACAGTGCATGCAACATTTAATGCTGTGACTTTTTGAGACTTTGTGCAGCTATTTGAGGCCTTAATTTGTGGAAGGGCGAAGTAAGACTTTTTTTAGACCTTTTAAGGGGCCTTTTTTTAGACCATGTTTTTACATGTTAATCAGAGTTTTTGTCCTAACCAGCCTTGATGGTGATACACGAACAACATGGGAATCTACTTGGGAACAGTTTCTATTTCTAAGATATTGCGGCTGGAACGAGAACATACAAACATACATGTGATGATCTCAGCCACTGATTATGTGCTTTGTGTAATTCTATTCTATTTTTATTCTATCTACTTGCTTTCTTTTTATTTATTAAAAAACGTGACCATCTAACACTTGCACCCTCTATTCTATTTCTATTTTCTGTACTTTTCTTAAAGGGGTCATATGATGCGATTTCAAGTTTTCCTTTCTCTTTGGAGTGTTTCACCCTCTAACACTAGTGTTCTCTTTTTAGTCTATTCTATCTACTTGTTTTCTTTTTATTTATAAAAAAAATAATAACTTCACCCTCTAACAGTAGCTCTCTCTATTCTATCTCTTTTCATTCTTTTTATTTATTTATTTTTTTTAAATTGTACACTTGCTACATGTACTGAGTTAGATTAACCAGGACTTGTCACAGCACTTACATATTGTTGCTCTTTTGCTGTTTTGATCGCTTCTATTGTTTTCTTATTTGTAATTCGCTTTGGATAAAAGCATCTGCTAAAAGATTAAAAGTTAATGTAATGTAAATGTGTATTGTTAAAAAGTTTTAGTTATTATTATTTGCATTGCTTTAAATGCATACTGAAAATGACCGTGGATTTACCCCAGATCCTGAAAATGAAAGGAAACATGAACCTTCAAACTGTGAACAAACGTGTACTTCATGACTATGATTGTATGTATTTTGAGATAGCATATATTTTGATGTTAGATAGTTTGATTTGATTATTTCATGACATTTGCAGTCCCTGCAATGAGAAAACAACGAAATCATACAAGGGTGTCCAATCCTGCTCCTGAAGAGTTCAGCTCAAACACACCTGCCTGAAGGTTTCTAAATAAAGTACAACATCTTTACAGCAGTGAAGAATGTGCTTAACTGTCATGAAAATAACGGCACAACTCTTGATAGTCCTAAAACATTGATTTACTTTATGCAGAATGATTGTGGGATAAAATATGAGTAAAACATGAGCTCCTGTGGTGACCAGTGCATCTGCATCCTCCATCCTCTGTTCAATCATGGAGAAATCAAACTGATGGATGGATAGATGGAGGTCTGTTTAAACCCTGTGAGAGCGTGAGAATGTCATGCAGTGAAACGCCTCTAGAGACACTAAGAGCAGTAGCTCATGTTCTCTGTGTGGCGGCCGACAGACGCCAGTCGTGATGCTGATGGAGGAACGTGTAGATAAGCAGTGAAAGGAGACTCGTGAACTCAACTAGACTCTCAACCATCACCCACACAAGAACATGTCTTTACCTGAAGGGTTTCGGGGGCAGGATGCTGAATCTGGTCTTCTCCAACATCTTACGGATCTTGTTGCGTCCTCCAGACACCGTGTTGGCCTTCATCTTCTTGCGGCTCTTGCTGTCCGAGGGAAACTCCAAGTCACCTGGGAGATCCGGGATGGAGAAGCGGTTGCTCTTCCTCTCCTGAATCTTAGGGATGTGAGGACCGCCGTTCTTCTTCTCATTCCTCACGCGGCTCTGAAGCTCTTTGAAAACTGCGACAAAGTCAAAATCAAGTCAAATGGATCTGCTTTTCACAATACACATGGTTTCATAGCAGCTTTACAGAAAGTTGCACTGTTATGTCTATGATGGCTTAGTGCTTTACAATATGATACGAGTGATCTGCCAGGTTTATCTAGCTGTACTGTATTTATAATATTGTCTAGTGCTGCAGTGATTCGGACACGTTTGAATGTTCAAAGACAATCACGAGATTTAAATGTCGGTTGGTTTTGTTCTATTAAAGCACCCCTATTATACTTTTTCGGATATTTACCTTTCTGTCTGTGAATGTAAAAGTTCTGCATAGTTTCAAAGATCAAAGTGCACAACAAATGGAGTTATTGTCTCTCAAAATAAATAAATTCTGAATTCAGAACTGCCTGAATGTCTAGAAGACGCTGTTTTCTGTGCTGCGAAAGCAAAAACACTCTGCAGGATGAAGGATGAGGATGTGAAGAGTCAGTGGTTAAAATTCATTTTTACAGAAAGTGTGAGAACAGAAGTGATGCGGCAATGTATATTATGAGAAAATATTAAAAAGTAAAGTGTTTTTTTGACCTTGGATGCATGTAAGCCTATTGTAGGAGACCTCAAAAACAAAATTTGGAACCATTAAAATAGCATAATGGGGTACTTTAATTGATTTAAATGTCGGTTTTGTGTAAGCTAGAGTAAGTGATTAATAAAAGTATTGATGAAAATATGAGTTTTAAAAAAGCAAATGTTACAGTCAGGGCTGTCTCCATGCATATGCATGCTAACAGCTGTTGTTTCCATCTACAGATTTTATTAGAATTTTGAAATAACACATAAAATGCTGAATGGAGATACATTTTCTAAAATGTGCATGGGCATGTATGTGCTCGCTAGAGGCTGATAAATGATTTTGAAGAAATGAAGAAAACATACTCTTAAACTACAATGGAATCAACATTTACTGAATAAATCACAAGATGTACAACAACAAAATTCATGTGACTGAATACCCGGCTGAGAGGGCGCATCAAACGATGCTGTAGAGAAAAGTCAGAGCCAAAGCCTGTCATTAAAACGCTCATTTATTACATTTTATACAACAGCATTTACAACTTTCATTGTCATATGTGACGAGTTTGATCTTTTGGACACATGTGGTGGAAACGCTGCTTTATTTGCTAAATGTTTTTCTGAACTTTTGTGGTGCTCCAGTTTTTTTTTTTTTGCATTAAATTAAATTAGCAGATCGGATGGAAACTCAAATTTGAGTCATTTTCTCAAATTCAAGAAGCTGCGTCACAGCTGAGGAAACTACTTCAACACCCGTTAGCCAATCAGAATGAAGCATTCCACAGTACTGTGCTATAAGAACGATCTGTATGTTCTGTGACATACCGAAGATGTTGGTCTTCACAGTAAGAGAGAGGTGCGTGTTGTTCTTCAGGATATCCATGGCTTTGGAGTACGAGATGTTCTCAAAGTTCTGCCCATTGATCTCCATGATCTGAGGACAGATGAGGCGCAATGTGTTCATGCTGAAATACTTATTTGGTAAGTGTTGCTCGGTGCAGAGCACGTTCCTGTAATCTGTACCTGATCTCCACGCTTGAGCCCTGCTTCTGCCGCTTTACTGGCCTCCTCCACAGTCTCCACGAAGATGCCGAAGCCCCGCTCACTGCCGCCCTGAACCGTGAAGAACAGCGGAGACTCTCTGGGCGGCTTCTGCAGCATGATCTGACGACACTTGGCTTTAGCAGCACACGCAATGTTCAGCAGACGCAGATGGCCCTTCATTTTCTGAGACACAATTCAATGAAACACATATTTAAGAAAATTATTCCCTTGTATTTATTCATATAATTCATGATACTGTAAATATGTTCATAATTTGAAAATATTCTCATATTTTTAGTCTTTAATTTTATTATTATGTGTCTTGTTGTTGTGCTCATATGCGTGCACTGCAAGCTTCATTACCAAGAAAAATTCCTTGGCAATAAAGCTCTTTCAGACGAACTGGGGTCAGTACGATGTGTTTGATTCTGTGAATGAATATAACTATAACTATAACTATAACTGCTCTGTCAGTGCTGCTGCTTTAGCTGTTCTGCTCTGCCGTTACATACGCACTCTCATTTTTATTGTTTTACATTTAATTTCCATGACGTTTCAAGATTTTATTCATTCCCAGTAGGGATGCACAATATTGAAATTTTGCCGATATCCAATATTTTTCAACTCATTTTGGCCGATAGCCGATGCCGATACTGATATATTTCCTTTCGTTTGGAAACACCAATTTATTTTTCATTTTGGTTAGTTTTGAGCAAAAACTTACTTGTTAGAGCTAAATAAACAATAACAAAGTTCTTTTTATAATGAGAGCACATTGAACATTGGCTTTGAAAATTAAAATCAATCACTTCGTTTTATTTATTTATATTTATTTTCAGACAGATGCAGTGGTTATTATATTATATTACATTAACATATATTATAAATGTTATTTCAATCAGTCAAATCATTTGCATAGGAAACCTGTTTTATTGAATCAGTCTGATATCGACACTCACCGAGGAGTCCAGTAACTTTTCGAAGTCCTCCAGGAACTGAGTCATTACCGGATCGCCTTCAAAGTCGTTAAAATGATTGTTTACCCACAACAACACGATTCTCGTCACCTGCGAGATCCCAAAATATGTCAACACGTGCAATCCATTATTTACCACAAAAACAACACTGTAAGAAACAGAAAGACTGATGCACACACACATACTGACCGTGTCTCTGAGACTGTCCACTTTGAACCATTCCAGGAGTTTCTTGCCCACTTGCATGGGGCTGGACAGGAAGGTGCGGTACGTCAGGAGGAAGTCCTCAATGTATGTGGGGTCCACCACTGACGGCTCCTCCACCAGGTGCATGATCAGACGCTCTGGAGTGCCCTGATGCAAACAACACAAGAGCACCTGATACAGTGCATGCATGCATGCAGATAGGAAACTGCAGACAGGGTGGTTTCTATGTGGTTGCTAGGGTCTGTTGCTGGCGTGAGTGAAAAGATACTCTAATTACAAGTACTTAATTTTTGGAATCTGATTACGTAATCCAGATTACATGTTATCAGTCACTACCCAGCACTGCTCGTGACTGATGCAGACATCACGAAGAGCAGCCGTTCCCCAGAGGATCAGAAACTGACAGCAGCCGGCCTGAAACTGAACCTCTGCTCTGAGAGCTCTGCCACCACAGATCCGACAGATGACGGGAAGCACTGCTTCAACACTCGTGGTAGGAGACAAACCGGAAATGCTCAGGCTGCCAAGTCCAGTCTAGTTAAACTCACACAGAAACCACCAAGCCACCACAGGTCAAGAGGGTAACATTTAAAAAATGAACAGATTTCACCATACTTCCCCAGCTGATTAATCACAGCAGATTAAGGCATTGCAAGTTTTCAGAAATGTCATGTTTAAACATGTAAATGAGACTTTATCTAATTAAATATGCACTCATTTGTATACATTTATAAAAAGCCAGGTTCAAAGTTCTTGTTTGATTTTGTTGTCATATTAAAGGTTTTTACAGAGGGGATTTTGGATGTATCTATTTATCACTGCATAAATCAGAAAATACTGTCAACAGACATAAAAAAAAAATCCTCACCATGTTTTTATGAATAAAATGTTATATAAATCAGGTGAATGATATATGTGACCCTGGACCACAAAACCAGTCTTAAGTCGCTGGGGTATATTTGTAGCAATAGCCAAAAATACATTGTATGGGTCAAAATTATTGATTTTTCTTTTATGCCAAAAATCATTAAGCAAAGATCATGTTCCATGAAGATATTTTGTAAATTTCCTACCATAAATATATTAAAACATAATTTTTTATTAGTAATATGCATTGTTAAGAACTTAATTTGCACAACTTTAAAGATGATTTTCTCAATATTTCGATTTTTTTGCACCCTCAGATTCCAGATTTTCAAATAGTTGTATCTCGGTCAAATATTGTCCGATCCTAACAAACCATACATCAATGAAAGGTTTATTTATTCAGCTTTCAGATGATGTATAAATCTCAATTTAGAAAAATTTACCCTTATGACTGGTTTTGTGGTACAGGGTCACATATGAACAAACCCCTCTATATAAACCTTCATAATAGAGATAGGAATATAACTGAAGTTTGGTGTATGTAATTGCTGCTGAAGTAGAAAAAAAGCACATGGTCTTTAAAGATACATACTGAAAGTGAAACAAATGCAAATAGATAAAGCATAAAATGTGTCTTTTGGATGTTTTCTTTGCACTAGTCTGAAAAAAAATCTCTAAATTGACCAGCGCATGAAAAAAAACAATGGTTTTGCCCTGTAGCGTCTTGCCTTAAGTCAGGTTTTAAACCTTGGTCTGAAGTGATCTTTACCAAGGCTTTACTTTGGGATAGTGTCTCAATGAGATGCTTCTTTTTCAAATCAATCGTCATTTGTTACTTTTGCCACATCCTTTTGACCAGCTTTAAACTGACCGTTGACTAATCGTACAACAGCAGCCCAAAGCAATGATCGATTCTAGAAACTACAGTGACTCTTCCTCACCTTAATGACGATGTGGCCCTTCCTGGTGCCGCTGCGGTCCAGCTCTCGGTGCTCCTTCACCATGACGATCTCGCCCTCCTCCTCCACCTTGTGCGTGTTCTTCTCCACATGGTTGAGGATGCGGCAGTAGTCCTCTTGTGCGATGCACACAAACTGGTTCACAACAACATGAGGAAGAGCAATGAACTGATAGTAGAGCAGGAGGTTAGTCTGCACCACACACGGATACTCATAGCACCAACTCATGAGTGGAGCGTGCTCGGTGCATCATGTCTAAGAGGATGTGCGTGAACGCCGGACAGCTTAAGAGGAAGTTGAGGTGGAGTCTTTATTTTAGGGAATCAGCAATGCTGCTATATCAGGAGGTATTTGCATTTGGACCCTGACCATAGCACTGTGTGACATGTCAGTGATAACACTGCTCACTCATAACTCTGACTGAACTGAATGAAGTGTGGGTATGTAGACATTTAACAGAACATGAACCCTCCAATAATCAGATATGGATACACTGTCCTGCAACATTTGATATTCCTTATATCAATTTATCAATATTCTTGGACTTCATTATGCACTGATTTGTACGTTGTTAAGTTGAAAACCAGCACTAATCAATGTCAAAATGACTGAGACGGTCAATCATATCAAAGAAGGTGGGCTTTTCTGTTCACAGAAGTCGAGCATGTTTTCTAGCGTGATGTCGAAGTGTACGAGATGAGATGTATGTTTCAATATTTAACACCCGTCAGTTATATACAGTGATGCAAACTACTCGACTTTGTCAAATTTGGCTGTTTGGAATTGAAAATATGTTGCTTACTACACCATGTAAAATAAACTTTCATGTTTTGTAATATGCAACTGAATGCGTGATTAGAAAAAAAAACATTACATTTATGCATTTAGCAGATGCTTTTATCCAAAGCGACTTGCATTGCATTCAAAGTAAAAAAAATTTATTGGTTCATGCATTATTCCCTGGGAATTGAACCCATGACCTCGTTAATTATTTAACTTTCAGTCAGTTCCTTATACAATGCTATTAAATGTTTTCAGAAGATTTTTGTGATAAAGCATGCAGCTTCTTCAAAATGTTTCCAAACAAAATAATCATTCAGGTTTGGGTCAACTTGAGGGTTAGTACTTCCACACACCATTGATTTCAACAAGAAAGATGTGTCACGAGGATGTAGAAGGAAACTGCGAGGGTTTGTGAAACTGAGAGAGTTTTAACTTGTGCGTTGTGATGCAGACATCTGTTGACCAATGAGAAGTTCACACAGGTGGTTTGTGCTGCACATTAAAGGGATAGTTCACCCAAAAATGAACATTCGGTCATCATTTACTCACCTTCATGCTGTTCCAAATGTCAAAGTTGTTTGGACCCCAGTGACTTTCAAAATATCCTCCCTCCTTTTGTATTTTTATGTCATAATTGTTATATCGTAATTTTGACTTTTTATAACATAATTTCAACTTTTTATTTCATAATTATAGCTATATGTGACCCTGGAGCACAAAAGCAGTCTTAAGTCGCTGGGGTATATTTGTAGCAATAGACAAAAAAACATTGTATGGGTCAATATTTTAAATTTTTATTTTATGCCAAAAATCATTAGGATATTAAGTAAAGATCATGTTCCATGAAGATATTTTGTA
>NW_015629541.1:217863-234269 GCF_001515625.1 Sinocyclocheilus rhinocerous
ACAAATTGACCCTTATGACTGGTTTTGTGGCCCAGGGTCACATATGTTAGTTCTGAAATTATGAGTTTGTTTTATCTCATAATTGTAACTTTTTATCTTTTTATCAAAATATGTCATAATTTTGGCTTTATCTCATAATTACAATTTAATATATCATAATTTTGACTTTTTATCTCATAATTAATACATAGAATTTTATAATTTTGACTTTATCATAATTATAACATAGTACGACAATTTTGAATGTATCTAATAATTATGAGATAATTATATCTCATAATACATTCATATAATTTATCATAATTTATATGTGTCTGTGTAATTATGATTTCAAACGTCAAATGCCAAAATTTTGTCTTTTAATCTCATAATTTCTCATTTTTATCTTATAATTACGACACAGTATGTCATAATCTCAAATTTATCTCATAATTATGACTTTGTATCTCATAATTCTGACTGACTTCATAATGACTACTTTATCTCATAATTCTGATTTCCCAAAGCATGATATTTTTCTTACGTGGCAGAAAAGGGCTTGCATAAACGCTCTCACCTGGCAGTCATCTCCTTTAGTGCACACAACCCCGTTCATGAACTGTCTGTCTAGAGACGGCGAGATACCGAAGCTGTTGCCCATGCACAGGATCTCTGTTCGGCCGTCTCCATAGCTGATCTCTACAGCACCATTCAGGATCACATACCACAGGTCCAGCTGCAAACACAACAGTGCATTATAATCACAATCATTATCAAATGAGCTTTATGCACGTCAGATCGGTAATTACAGATGCTGGTACTATGGTGAAGAACAACTGAGATGGCATTCCAGGGATCAAATTTATGTCAATAAAGATGATAGCTCCAGACATTTTTACTGGATATGGATTAATCTAACAGCAGAAATAAATGCTACAACAGCCAGTCAGTGCATGCATCTAATAACTCTGCATGTTCTGCGTGTCTCTGTGTGAATGAATGGGGCGGTTTCGTCTGATACACAAACTCAGTGTTTCAGCATCTGTATTCTTCATCAAGATTATGATTTATAACTGATCAGATCCATCACTAATCTATGATCATCAGTCAAAAATATGTATGAAAGGAAAAGCAGATAGCAGAGTTTTACTGAGATGCCGTTGAGACAGGAAGGACAGAAAAGGCACAGATTACTGAGAAAGTCAGAGAGGAACCAGAACTCAATAGTGTGTCCCTAACACTTTAATACAGACTCAAAGTGATATGTTCTTATAATAACACAGAACTGTCATTATACATTCATAAATATATACATTTATAGAGAGAGAGAGAGAGAGAGAGAGAGAGAGAAAGATTTTTTTTCTGGCCAAAATATATTTTAAATATATGTTAAATATATTTTGTACACAGTGAAGCTAAATTTTTGAAATAGAAAATATATTTAGTTCCAACCTTCATACACCAAAATATATTTCAAACTGTATTTCAGGTCAAGAAAGTTAACTTACTGTAGCCTACATTTAGGTTTTACTCATTATTAATTTTTATTCAAATGTGTCTTTTTTATGTTACAGACAACAAATAAGGTTTTTCTTCAAATCTGAATTCACTGGTCAAAAATATATTGGTAAAAATATATTTATGTAAATATATTTTGAATTATATTTTAGCAAATATATTTTTTGCCATTTTTGTATATTTTACATTTTATATTTAAGAATATATTTGAACATTTATATTTTTCCAACAATATTTCCACGATTTAGATACTCTGAACTGTCAGTTCAAAACACTGGTTCAATAATTCGGTTGAGTTATCACTGAAAAATGTTCACACAGAAAAAGCTTCACATACTTTCAAACTTTGGCTCAGAACCAGGTCTTTGAGCACTGAGTGCTCTTCAGGTGATAAAGCGGCCGTACCTGGTAGATGTCTGATAGGCTGCTGCTCCCCGAGTCACTGGCGATGCTGCATCCTGATTGGCTGGGCGGCATGTGCATCTGCTGGTGGGGGTGGTCTGTCAGGTGCATCTTGTTGAGGTCACCAGGAAGCTGTTCAGACAAGACAGGAAGTGAGAAATGTTGAATTGAGGACATCATTTATAATGCAGCTCATGAGCGGCCTGTCTGCTCTGAATGTGACTTCAAAAACACAAAGGACAACTTAATGACACGGACAGAAAACAACTCTAAAAGACCGTTTACACTAATTTCAAAGTTTTAGTTGTCTTTCCTTGCCATCTACAAATAATTTTCCCAATTATAACATTGTTTATTATGAAATGCTCTTAACATGCTGATTAATCATGCTATTAGTAGAGGGAAAAAAACTTCACAAACCTGGTTTATTTGAACTGTCAGAGTCATATGTATGACAACTAAAAAATAATTTATGTAATTTATGTCAAAGCAATTGATGCATTTGCTGCATTCTTGTTTCCTGTAGTGTTTTAGCGAAAGTGTTTCACTGTGTTTCTGCTACTGTTGTTAAAATAACCACATCATCTGAAGCTCTTAGTGCCCTGTCTGCTCTGAATGTGACTTCAAAAACACAAAGGACAACTTAATGACACGGACAGAAAACAACTCTAAAAGACCGTTTACACTAATTTCAAAGTTTTAGTTGTCTTTCCTTGCCATCTACAAATAATTTGAGCGGAACAGGTTTGAATGAAATGCGTACCATAAACGAGCCTGAGCGTTTGTGTGAGTACTGCTCTGCCGGCAAACCTTAGGATGCGTTACGAATGCAAATATTTATGATCTTTTCTTACATTTTTCCATGTAAAATCACCGCATAGTTGATCAAGAGTTAAACAGAGGAGCTGCTGATGAGAGCGCTGGTGCGTCAGGCCTTTCATCCTGTGAATGAGCCGGACAGCTGTGTAAAGGGCATCTGTGATTCGTAACTGTGGCATAAGGGCAAACGAGAGGCGCTGCTAATTGCTGTAGTCGTACTGTGCTCACTCACACGAGGGTCTCTCCCCTGCACCTCAACTAATGATGCTGGGAGATTAAATATGGGTTTATTTGAACTGTCAGAGTCATATGTATGACAACTAAAAATAATTTATGTAATTTGTCAAAGCAATTGATGCATTTGCTGCATTCTTGTTTCCTGCAGTGTTTTAGCGAAAGTGTTTCACTGTGTTTCTGCTACTGTTGTTAAAATAACCACATCATCTGAAGCTCTTAGTGCTTTCTGTCTTTAGCAGAGGAGAGAAGCAACACACACAGAGCGGAAAAGGCCGGACAGCTGTGTAAAGGGCATCTGTGATTTGTAACTGTGGCATAAGGGCAAACGAGAGGCGCTGCTAATTGCTGCAGTCGTACTGTGCTCACTCACACGAGGGTCTCTCCCCTGCACCTCAACTAATGATGCTGGGAGATTAAATATGAATGCATGCTGCCTCCTGCCCCACATCAGCCATACTCCAGGATTCACACAGGACCGATGCACACTCTCAGAGACATGCTCACCTGGATTGAAAAGCATCGTATTCACATAAACAGTGCATTTGAGCCTCACTGTAATACTGAAAGATACTCATACTGCAGCTAATTAGGAAGTGATGTTTTTATGAGGAGGTTTTATGGGAGGTAACTCAGGGGCGCTGAGAGATTTTGTCCTTGTGCAAAGTCCACTGAATTATTCATGCGTCCCACCGCGCTCAAGTCTAGACTAGACAACACGTAACTGTGGCATAAGGGCAAACGAGAGGCGCTGCTAATTGCTGTAGTCGTACTGTGCTCACTCACACGAGGGTCTCTCCCCTGCACCTCAACTAATGATGCTGGGAGATTAAATATGAATGCATGCTGCCTCCTGCCCCACATCAGCCATACTCCAGGATTCACACAGGACCGATGCACTGATGCACACTCTCAGAGACATGCTCACCAGGATTGAAAAGCATAGTATTCACATAAACAGTGCGTTTGAGCCTCACTGTAATACTGAAAGATACTCATATTGCAGCTAATTAGGAAGTGATGTTTTTATGAGGAGATTTTATGGGAGGTAACTCAGGGGCGCTGAGAGATTTTGTCCTTGTGCAAAGTCCACTGAATTATTCATGCGTCCCACCGCGCTCAAGTCTAGACTAGACAACATTCAGACTGACCATCACTTCATGATGGTTTAGTATTAGATTAAAAAATGCCCTCATGAAAGGTAAAATGCTGGTGGAAACAAAATCCAAGGCTAATACTGGCCTTAATAAAACGTAAATAAAGTTCACATGTACATGAATCAGTGTTTCCCATGAATTACCGAAAGTCTGGCAGCCCGTCACAGTTTCAGAATGATCCAAAAATATTTCTACACTTCTCATAACAACATAATGTCTCTATCGTTGTGTTTTGTGACATCGCTCTGACAAAGTATCTGATATGTGCTAAGTGCGCTTATCAAATGGCTGCACTGTAATTAAGTATATAGTCTTCACTGTGTTCATTTACACATGAGCAGCTCATGATCCAGTGTTTTCAGCATCTCTGAGAAGCTCGATTTCCAGAGAAGCAAGAGTTTCAGATATTGGGGGAACAATTTGGCCATTTCTAAATATTGGGGGACTATGATGTTACAGCCCTGGTTTGTTTGAAAATGAGGGAATTAAGACAGCAAATTGCCATATTAATTTTTTTCAATTTATTATTTTTTTTAAACTCAATAAATACTCTATTTTTTATTAACTTTTTTTATTAAATTGCATTTTAAATTGCAGCTTTTAATGGTTATTCCCCCAAACGTGTGGCTCTAAAAGCAACATGGTAAAAGCAGCTTAAACATCTTAGCAACTGCATAGCAATGCCCCAGCAAACACCTACAGCAACTCATCACGCCAGAACATTTTGCATGGGCACAACAGACAGACAGACAGACAGACAGATGGTATGCTTGTATTTAAGGCAGTGCTATCCAGGGGCAAACAAGGTGCCAACCTACACCATGTGAGCACTGTGAACAGAGCAGCCATATGGCACCCAGCCCTGTCCTTACGCTCCACGAGCAAAGCCCAAGCTCTTCCTTCGATGTCAGACCTTCAACCTGAACCCAGAATCATCTGTGTGACGTCACATACTCGTGGCACGATTACAGTTGATCTGATCCCATCTGCCTTCACACAAGTATAGGAAGATCAAAAGCTAATGATTCGGGATGGGATTCACAGATGCGTCCCGAATACGCAGCAAATTGCCGTATTAATTTTTTTCAATGTATAATTTTTTTTACTCTATAAATACTCTATTTTTTATTAACTTTTTTAACTAAATAGCATTTTAAACTGCAGCTTTTAATGGTTTTTCCCCCAAACGTGTAGCTCTAAAAGCAACACGGTAAAAGCAGCTTAAGCATCTTAGCAACTGCATAGCAATGCCCCAGCAAACACCTACAGCAACTCATCACGCCAGAACGTTTTGCATGGGCACAACAGACAGACAGACAGACAGACAGATAGATGGTATGTTTGTATTTAAGGCAGTGCTATCCAGGGGCAAACAAGGTGCCAACCTACACCATGTGAGCACTGTGAACAAAGCAGCCATATGGCACCCTGCCCTGTCCGTACGCTCCACGAGCAAAGCCCAAGCTCTTCCTTCGATGTCAGACCTTCAACCTGAACCCAGAATCAACTGCGTGACGTCACATACTCGTGGCATAATTACAGTTGATCTGATACCATCTGCCTTCACACAAGTATAGGAAGATCAAAAGCTAATGATTCGGGATGGGATTCACAGATGCGTCCCGAACACACAGAGTACACGTCAGCATGTGTCCACTGGAGAGGCTTTATAAAGGGAACACTGTCCTCCTATGAAAGAGCGAAAACCAAAGTGTATATTGATGGAAACAGATGACTATAAGGGGCACTGAAGGACTGAAGGCTGATGTTTAACTGGATGGTGAAATGCAGCATTATAATGAGCGAGGATAGGTAATGACCCTGCTGTTTTAGGCCTCTATAACCTTCATACATGGCCCGTAATCTAGAGAAATCATGTTCTTGATGAGAACAGGCCTTTTCACAGTTTGCCTTGCTGCTGTCGTGAACTGGCTATTAAATTAATTACAAACTTCTAGATTCAGTCACAACTATATAGTCCAAAGCCATCGCTCTTTACGTGTGGAGTCGTTTCAGAGAGCAAGCAAAAGATATCAGACGCATGCCGACCTTACCTTTCTTTCAAATAAAAGATCTGCTCTTACCATCTGAATATTATCCAAACAGATGCTGAGAGCTTTTAGCTGCTCTATCCTGGGAGGTTTAGGGTGTCATGTGGACAGGAAGGTTAGGCAATCGGGATCAATACACTCAGCATTAGTCTCAACACGTTTTTTTCCATCGTTAAATTATGAGTCAAGGCAAATGCTGCACTTTGAGAGAGCAGCTTACCTCCAGCTCCTGTTACTCACCAGATCTGCTGACTGAAAGAAAATCTATGAGCGAAAGCGTGACCATCGGAAAAACACAACAAAAGCAAACGTCAGAGCCTCCAAAAATGTTACCACTGGATTAGGTAAATGTTAAGAAATGGTGCACGTACAGAAGTGGATCAGATCTAGACCTGTAATGATGGATTCACATATCACGACACATATCTCAAACTAATGTGTGAAGTACTAGAGGATGGTATTTCTGTTAAGTCATGTATCAGTGACGGCACAGATTTCCATCTTCACATGTATCTTCACTCTGCAGTCGCTTAGTACGGACAATAGCAGTTATTATAGCTAACTAAAACTATGAAAAACATTCTTGGAAGTAATAAACTGAAATAAAATATAATATTTAAAAACATAAACGTATTTTTTCATCTATTATTATTTTTTAAATTTTCAACAGTTTAACTTGATGTACTAAAATAAAACAATACAAAAATAATAAAAAATATTCAAAAATCATTGACACAAAAATCAAACAAAAACTAATAAAAATGGCAAAAACACACAACTAAATTCTGAAAACTTTAACTAAAATTAATATGAAAACAGAAAACATCAAAATAAAAACAAATTCAGAATAAAACTGATCAAATTTAACCTTGATTGCAACACAAGTCGCTCTGGATAAAAGTGTCTGCTATATGCATACATGTAAATGTATATAGTAACTTTATGTGAGTAATGTAAATATTAATTAAAAACTATAATAGCGTCTAAATAATACTAAAACACTGGTTTGCATGATATCACATGCATTCTTATCAAAACGTGCTCATACGAAGTGGCGTTTCGGATCTGGGGCTGTAACACAGGATACATTTGTGTTTGAAACTACCTAGAACTGTTTTTATCTCGACAGTGTCTTGAAAATGCTCATGGTGCAAGACTCTTAAAAAACAACGACACGCACTGCACATGTGTAAAAGCTACTTCTGTGGAAGTGATGGTATTCAACGCTTTTACAATTATTCCAACATTTAACAGATTACTCAAGGTCTTTAAGGGGGTTTCACAGCAATGCAACAGAAGAACCATTTAAAGAACCTTTTGTGCAATGCCCAAGTTTCCATGGATGTTTTCATGGAACCATCGACACCAATAAAGAACCTTTAATTGAAAGAGTGTACTGTTAGTGCAGGCTCGTATTAGTCTTCTTGAGAAGGAGCACCTGACATCCGAGAACTAAAACACTGACACTCATCCATGGACAGTATAGAGGGGGAAAATAGCTTTCATAAGGCCGGTAATAACACTGCCAGGTGGTTGGCTGCCAAGTTCAAAGATGGCCAGACCCCAGGACACTAATGGAGCCGGAGAGTGCAGCTGAGACACAAAGCTGAAGGCCAATTATCGGCTCCTGAATTATGAATGATGGAGATCTTCCAGCTCGGACATATCACAGCAGGCCAAGAGCGGAGCTCGATCACTGAAACGTTATGAGGCTGCTGAACATCAACAATAAATCACGAATGGAGAGGGAAAGAAACGTATGTTTGATCACAGCATTTAAACAGAAACAAATCGGGAAAGAGAAATAAACGATGCAAACTCTGATTATGATGAACTTGAAGGAATCAGGACACGTACAGTGATATGCATCGTATTCTGAACCCTAGAAAATAACGTTACCTTTGACCTACTTAAAATAAACAGATCACAGTTCACCCAAGCCTCATGTTGTTCAAACACCGTAAATCCACTGTGTAATAGATGTTCGTCAGATTGACAATATAAATCTCAAGAGGCTTTCACTGTATTACAGTCCCACCAGGATTATTTCACCTTTTTTTTTTTGATTTTGCGGTGGAATTTTGTGAAAATTTTGGGTGGCCAATCTAGTTTAGGGACCAATTCTCAGTATTAACTAGTTGCTTATTAGCATGCATATTACTAGCATATTGGTTGTTTATTAGTACAAATAAAGCATATATTAATGTCTTATTCTGCATGTCCATATTTTAGATCCCTTAATTTGATCCCATTGCTAAACTAACAACTACCTCACTAACTATTAATAAACAGGAAATTAGGAGCAAAAGTCGTAGTTAAGTAAGGGATAATGTACATCCAGCCGGTTGTTATCTCAGAATAAACCAAGACAGGGTGATCAGGACACCAGTGAGCTTCATAATGAAGACAAACACCAGACAGACACACCTGTCACACTCCATTCACGTCCAGCTGTACTGCAGCAGCATCAGGACTAGAGCGGGTTCCTGTCATGAATCATCACTGAAGAGACTGCTTGTGTCCAGCGACCGCAAATCAGACACGTATTGGTAAAGTCTGGACTTGACTGCATGTTGAAACAGAGTTTCGTGAAGAGGGGAAACCCAGAGCTACTGCTGCTATTTATTATCTTTCCGGCTCAGAGGTGGGAAAGTTCCTCTATAAATCCATCAGAGCACAAACGCATCTGACTTCGCATGTTATTCTTCATAATCATTCACTATTAAGTAATAACTCAGACTCTGACTACTGTGTGACACGCCCACTTTTCAGTATCCAATCAAATCCTGTGTTTCTCTTGTTGAATGTGTGCTTTGCATGACATTCGGGTAGTTCAAAGTTCAGAGTAATTGGCAGCTTGACTTCCTGATGAGTGAAACGCGGCGACTTTGAGATAGTTTCAGAATATTGTTTTGTTTGTTGGAGCGGCCCAATCACACGAGTTTGGGGGCGGGACTAACTGTCTGACTGAACAATGACAGATGGGGAGTGCTTGGGAAACACTCAGAAATGACACACTTACAGACACAAACGTTCATGTACAGTAATAACACCTGACTGATGGCCAGAACGGGTGAAACTGTGCATGAGCTCCATGCAGCCCATATATACATCTGACTTCTGATATTCACTGCATGCAGGATATTCTGTGAAACAGGATGCATTCGAGCCTTCATCGATTCATGAGAATCAGGAAAATAATATTTCAGATGCTTTTCATTGTCTCTGTCAGCAGATGCATGAAGAAAGAAAAGAAAACCGCATACCAGTTTTCTGGCAAAGCACAAACACACACAAGCAATCGACACACACCACAATTATGACATCACTTACTTTGGAGGACCACGGCTGCAAGCAGTTGGCATAGCAACGGACGAGGAAAGCCATTTTCCAATAAGAGAGGGAAACTTTCCAGCGAACGAGAAAAGCAAGACCAAGTTCCTCTGGGAATCCAAATGAATAAACACTCTACCTGGCCGTGATGTCAAAGAACGAGCGAATCACGCAGTATCCGTGTCATCAGGGATCACCAGAAACGAGCCTTGCAGGATGTATTCTGCGCACACTTACAGAACCCCATCCAGACCCATCAGCACTCCACAAACTTCCTCTTCACATGAGCACAACTCCAGGAGTCGGAAAACTCTGCCCGCGTCTGCACCCTTCGGGTCCCGCACTGCACCGGAGAACAAGCCCAATGCAGGAGCTTTCTGGGGAGAACGGCAGAATCCGGCTCTGGGGCTCGTCCCGCTGCTTCATCCAGCTTCCGAGAGCGCATCCCTGGCTGGAGACTCTCCCTTGAGACACATACATTGATTGGACGCTCTGCCACTGAAGACGGAGCGTCTAGGAGTGAGAGGCACGGAGAGAAGCCCGGCAGAAAAGCATGACATCACCTGTGCTGGGAGGGGTGGGGTGGGACGGGGGGACTGCATTAGAGCGATTGGCTGCGCGGAGGAGAGGAGAGGAAACACAAGCGTCTTTATTGATCAGAAAACAGCCAGCGTCTTCTGTAAACTCCACTGTGCACAAACACAGTTCATAAATGACAATGACAGGGAGCATAAATCACAGCCGGTTGGTGACGGATGGTGAAATCCGCTCATTATGCAAATGTATTCCTTCTGCACGCGCACCGTGATCTGTTGCGCTCTTTTGTGCGCATGTGACAAAGGTGCATTTCTGCAGTGGCATGAAGAAAAGAGATCCTCTAATCCGGTCAGGCTGGGAACACAATGGAAAACTGCAATGAAAAGCACTGCATAAAAAACACTGCATGTCATTTTTGCTGCAGCTGCGTGAACACACTGAAGCTCTTGCTTCTTCTCTGAAGATGTAATGGGAAGCGTGTCTGAGTCCCATGCCTGCTCGCCTCAGAAGCTCAAGCATGACATCATCTCTTTCAGAGGCAGCCAATGGGAGCGCAGCACATAGAGCTTCCCGAGGAGTGAGCGAGCCGCTTCTCATCCCTCAGTTTGGTGCGCTTCAGGCACAGATCAGAATCAGAGACGCAGCACACACGGCAATGACTTGAGAGCAAAACCCTAAGACAGCTTTTCTGCAGGGTTTCATCGCTGTATCTTGACGCATTTATTTGACATGGATGCTTAACATGTACCTGCATTCAAACGGGAACAGTGAACGTACACAGAAATGGCATGAAATGCAGGATCAACACAACATACCATGGGTTTATTTAATTTTTTTCCATATCTATGTAATAGTAATTGTTAACTATTAGTGAGCCATTCATGTGGTTTGATTATAAAAAAATAAAATGTAAAATATATGTGTCATGTGACAAAACAGAAAATATTAGACAGGTCAACTTGGTAGAACTATATGTTGTATTGTAGAGATTTGTATGTAACCTGTAGTAAAATTTGTGTGATTAAAATCCACAATAAAAAATTTAATAAAAAAGTAATTAAAACATCTCAACCAGCCTGACACAGTAATACTGACTCAACTAATGAGGTGGGCTTGAGGCGGGAATATCTGTTTGTCTGACCAATGGCAACGAGGGAGGTGTCAGGGGGAAAAAATACACACTGCACCATTCATATTAGAAATATTACTTAAAAAAAACAATAATATTCTAAATATTAACATGTCATTCTACTCTCTGCAATGCTTGCTTATGAAGCCCTAATATAATACATAATGTGTAAATGACAATGAAATTATTTATATGACCATTAATCAGCCAAAAGTAATAACTGTGACAAGCTTAAAGGGACAGTTCACCCAAAAATGATCATTCTGACAGTCAACTGTTTGTTTACTAGCATTCTTCAAAATATCTTCTTTTGTGTTCAACAGAAGAAAGAAACTCATACAGGTTTGGAACAACTTGAAGGTGAGTAAATGATGACAGAATTATCATTTTTGGGTGAACGGTCCCTTTAAGTCGATCCACTGCAAACCTGCTTTAGCCATGTTTATTAAGCACATGAAAAGACCTGCGGTGCAGCTGTAGAGAGCGTAAACAGACGACAGACAGGATGTACTTCCTGTCTGAGAGAGTGTGTGAGAGGTTGAGTGTCATGGCTGCTGGTTCAGAAGCCTCGACTCGCGTTCACGGAGCATTAAGACACACAGTGCATCAGTGCCGGAGGACAGCGGCATCTCGCAACTGATTAATGCATCTGTGGTACTAACTAATGAGAGCACACTGAGGGAAGGGGCGTCTGTGTGCCCACGGCTCTCACTGTCTCTGCGGCTTTCAGGAGAGTGACAGTGACAAGCCGGTGGGACTCAGACCACCCGGACAATACCCCACCCGCAGGCTTGATATTCAGCAGTTTCTTCATGCTATTCAAAATATGTGCTAGCAGCTCACTAGAAAAAAACAAAAAACAATAGGCAATGTTGATATTTAAAATCACCAAAACAAACACGCCCCTACTATTCATATATAATTTATATTATATATAAATATAACTATTTTATATATAAACAAAACATTTTTCTTAAATATATTCATGCATGTGTGTGCATTTATATACATAATAAATATACACAGTACACACACATATATTATGTAAACAAAAACATTTATTTTGGATGCGATTACTAGCAATTAATCGTTTGACAGCACTAATAAATAAATAAATTGAAGAAATAACTAGTTCTAGAATTGGACACTGCTAGACTGGGAAACCAGCACATGAGTTGTACGGACTACTGACATGATGATTTTGTGTGAACGCTTCAGACTCCATTCACTGTAAGAAGTTTCTCCTTTTGTGTTCCAGGGACAATGACCATTTTTGCACGATCTACTTAGTGTCCAGTACTAGGGAGTTACCGTCTGCAGAGTTCACACTTTTCTTCCAGCTCTTCACACACACACACACACACACACACACACTCTTCCTGTAGAGTGAGCTCGGATCTGAAGCACACACAGCAGAGTGAAAACCATCCATCATGAGAGATCTCCTCTGCTATAAGTGGATGAAAATATGAAGCGGCCCATGAGGCCGAGCTGGATGATGTCATCCTCTAAATTTAGACCTCCAGCACAAACAGCAGCCGCAGAGATACTCCCGCACACACGTCCACGTGAAGCTTCCTGCCGCTCTCATGCAGCACACTCGTGCGTTGGGTTAAACAAGTGCATTTTTCCAAGCTATAATACTGATTCTCAAGCACAGCCACAGAAAACAAGACGTGCACTGCTTGACAGTTTAAGGTCGCTCTGACTTCATTACACAGAAGGAAAGCCGCAGGCCGCCTCTGATACAAGGATATTAAAACGTGCTTGTTCTGTTTCCACTGGCAGATCAGAGCGTTTGTGGAATCTAATCTGCACAGCGTCACATGAACATGTAGAGCGGCGCTCCAGCACTGCAGCTGAAAATACTGACTGATGCATCAACAAGCGTTTTATAATTGCACTGAGATTCCATAAACTGGAGTGCTAAAATATTTTAGCGGAAAATACCCTTAAAATGTCTTAGTTGTGAGCAGAAACTGATTCAAAGCGCTCTCTTGGTTATTAGCATACTGATAAAATGTTTCATGTGCATGCGCAGTGAGGTTGTTCAATGCATGTGGTTCATGAGGAAAGAAACTTGTCACAATTAATGATCATTTATTTGATCAAAAATACAGAAATAAATCTAATATTTTGAAATATTATTGCAATTTAAAATAATGGTTTTATATTTTAATATACTTTAAAATATAATTTATTTCTGTGATGAAAGTTGAATTTTCAGCATCATTACTCCAGTCTTCAGTGTCACATGATCCTTCAGAAATCATTCTAATATGCTGATTTATTATCAATGTTGGAAACGTCTTTGCTGCTTAATATTATTTTGGAACCTGTGATGCTTTTTTTAGGATTCTTTGATGAATAAAGTTTAAAAGAACAACATTTATCCAAAATAGAAATGTTTTTAACAATATAAGGCTTTACTATTGATACCCTGAATTATATAACATTTCTATATATGCAAAAATAGTAGCTATCTATTCTGCTGTTTGGCTATTTTCTGTTATTTCCGTTATTGCATCACATCTCAAAAGCACCTCTCGAGACCCTCGCGTTCTGCACTGCACTTTTCTAAAACCATTCCTGAGTGCTGCGTCTGGCGTTTTTAGACGCAAAGACACGTTCTGTGTAAACGGCCCTTTAGAGAGGCAGTAAAGTCATGATGACACCATAACGCCGGTGGTCAAGGACGTTGGACAGAGGGTCACAGTGGAACAGAGTTACAGGAGCCCTCAACAATGACCTGTACAAGGCCCCAGAATCCCTAGCGACGATGAGCACGAGCATTAGTCATACAAATGATGCAGCCATGACACACTGCACTATCACTGCTACAGTTCAACACTCGCTGCTGTCAGTGTAAAGCTCAAGCCATTTCAACACCAAACACCACATCAGATATAGGCTGCGACTACACTAGCACAAACTCACTTCTGACACAGTTTGGATATTATTGCACACGTGTAAACACAAAGATACAATTCTGATCCACTCCCAGGTGGTTTAAATTCAGATACATATCCGATATCTGGACATCTGACCTATGTCTGAACACACACACTGCCATTCAAAAGTTAGATTTTTAATGTTTTTTAAAGAAGTCTCTTATGCTCAGTAAAGTTGCATTTATTTGATCAAAAATACAGAAAAAACTGTAATATTGTGAAATATTATTGCAATTTAAAATAACAATTTTCTATTTTAATATACTGTAAAATGTAATTTATTGCTATGATCAAAGCTGAATTTTCAGCATCATTACTTCAGTCTTCAGTGTCACATGATCCTTCAGAAATCATTCTAATATGCTGATTTATTATCAATGTTGGAAACAGCTGTGCTGCTTATTTATTTTTATTTTTTTTTTAGGAACCTGTGATACTTTGTTCAGGATTCTTTGATGAATAAAAAGTTTAAAAGAACAACATTTACTCCAAAAAAAGAAATGTTTTCTAACAATAAATCTTTACTATCATTCACAATTTTTACTATCAAACGCATACTTGCTCAATAAAAGTATTAATTTCTTTCAAAAAAATAAATAAAAAAATTTACTGACCCCAAATTTTTGAATGGTAGTGTAGATTGTAACAGAAGATTTCTATTTTGAATAAAGTGAACAGACAGGACAAAAAATACAGTCCTCTACGGTCAAAAGATCACATCTGTGCATTAAGACTCGCAGTCTGAACACAGACATAATGAACAGGTTTCCCAGCATGCCACTGGTGTTTACACTTTTCAGGAAGTCTTACAGTTGTCTCTGCAGACTTTGAGCTTGTAACTTCAGGAAACACCTTGAGCTCTTCATGAGAAATGGAGTAAGAGACGGTAGAGAAACGCAGCAGCAGCACGTCAGCATGAACTTCTGATTGCAGAAGTCTGGTGAATCTTCGAGGCTTAACTGTCAGTCGATGGCCCAGACGTCTTGCAGACTGACAGGAAACACAACACCACAAACCTGCATTCTGCTCTTGTTTTCGTTCCCATGTTTCCTTCACGCTGCTGATCACTTCACATAACAACTGAGCCTTTAACAACACACACAACTAGGGCTGCAACTAACGATTATTTTGATAATCGATTAGTTGACCGAATATTTTTCCGATTAGTCGATTAATCGGATCTTCTCATTTCTTTCTTTTTTTGACAAAAAACACTTCCACATTCTGCCCAATGTCCTTTAAACAAACGTGTCAACTGAATGCTATGAAAATAGTGCTTAACAATTTATTAGACACACATCATAATAAAGATAAGACCCGACTAATCGATAATGAGAATCGTTGTCGATTATTTTCATTATCGATAATAATCGATTTTATCGATTAGTTGTTGCAGCCCTACACACAACCATGTCCTATCTTTTCATTTACTCAATAATACATTCAAAACATGCAGCTCATACATTCAATAGATTGAATATAACTCTTCTGTGAGTAATGTGATTTTAAAAAATATATATTTTCAGCAGACTCTCATGAACATGTGTCGAGTTCAGCAAGTCATCTGGTGCAGCTCTCCAAAAACTGACTGACATTTATGAATTAAGAATTTATGATAATTGTAAAAAACATTTAAAATAAAGAGAACATAAGAATTTGGCAGGTGGTATTTAACTATATTTTTTATCCGATTTAATTTCTTTTTTATTATTTATTTATTTTCATATTATTTATTTTCTATGTGTGTGTGTGTGTGTGTGTGTGTGTGTGTACATATATATTTACATGTGTGTGAATGTATGTAAAATTACATTTTTTTTACTATTATTTTAATTCAATTTGATCTTTTATTTTATTTATTTAATCATTTATTTATTATTTTTAATGATTGTAACTTAATTTCTTCTGTTCTGGGTTGCTTGGTAAGAGACTGAAATTGTAAAAAGCACTGTCTCTGTACAATTAATTACATTTGTTTATGAAAGTAAAAATAATAACGTGTTTTTAAAAGATTTCCCCCCCTTTTGTTTCTCATTTTTATTTATCTTTTTCTTTAACTGTAATATGGCTGGCAGAGAAGACAATGGAGATGTGGATCTAAGTGCAGCAAATTTAAAGGGGTCATATGATGTTGCTAAAAAGAACATTATTTTGTGTATTTGATGTAATGAAATGTGTTTATGCGGTTAAGGTTCAAAAAACACATTATTTTCCACATACTGTACATTATTGTTTCTCCTCTATGCCCCGCCTTTCTGAAACACGTCGATTTTTACAAAGCTCATCGGTCAGAAAA
>NW_015629541.1:234398-272729 GCF_001515625.1 Sinocyclocheilus rhinocerous
GCCAGCTATCCAGTGCGTTGTGATTGGCCGAATACCTCAAGCATCACCATATTGTGATGCCCTGTCAGGCCGGAGCGACAAGACATTAAAACCCATTATAAACGAGGCATTTGTTGCATCCAGTGGGGACATAATTACGGATTATAATGACTTATACTGTCTTTTTACGCGTTGCGTTGCATCGCGCCGTGTAAACATAAAACAATGTCTGCATTTGTGATAAGAGAAATGACAAACAACAAGTGTTACTCTACACTGCTCAAAACTCCCCCTTTAAGGAATGAAACAAAACAGCAAACACAAACACAGGGAGCAGGAGGGACAGGAGCATGACATGAATCGTATCATCAAACAACTGACACAAGCACAAGAGAAACACTGGGGCTATATACTGTATCCAGAGCTGAACCAATGAACCAATGAGTAACCAGGGAGTGGGTGTGGTCCAATGAGTGTCCATGGCAACAAACAAGGGAACAGAACAGCAGGAAAACATGAGGTGAACAAAGCAACAATGAAGACACAGAACTACACAACAAGAGTCCATAACCACAGACACAGGAGAAACAGGCAGGGATCGTGACATTACCACTGCAGTGGTCCCGTTTCACTTACTGATGAAAATAAAACAACCGAGCTGCAGGACACTGAGGGGAGCATTTTCAAGAAATAAACCTCATCAGTCACTCAGAGAAAAACTTGATCTTTCTAACAGTGTTTAAAAGACAAACTACTGCACTAGAGGACATGAAGACCACGTCATGCTTTCAAAGAACCACCCTGTGAAGCCAGAAAAATAAAAAAAATTGAAATGCAACAGTTCACTGAACCTTTGGACAAAGTTTGTATATGTGTTTTGTTGAGTATAATATTTGATCCATCAGGCTTTCATGGCTCATATAGTCTGATATAGTGAGAATATGAAGGGGAAAAACACCTTAATTTTCATTTCAATGGCCCAAACTGAGCAAAAATATGCAATTTGGTACAGATGCCGATATAAATCAATGATATCTTTATGCTTACATAAAATGATATAAATATCAGCAGTCACTCTATATCTCCAATAACATGTCTTAGTAAGATGATAAAAAATGCTTTGTTTGATGATCAAAACATATAATGCAATGCAATCCAATGATGATTGAGAGATGAACAAAAAATAAACGTTCCTCAAAAGCCTGATGATCATATTTGAGACTCACTGATTTTTCTAAAAAAAAAATGATGTCTGGATAATCAAGTAAAGCAAAGCTGCTTCAGTCCAGTAAGTGCTCATCTTGAAATATTACAAACAATATCAAAGTTATTCTTATGTTCAAAATAAAAATCAGTAAAGATTTCACAGCAAAAAGCACGAGCTGAAGGTGGCCGTTTGTAGAATTATACTAAAAGTCTCAATCAGACAGAAGGCATGTAAGTAGATAGTGAGGTTTAACAGCAATCAAGTTTTGATCGTGCAGATCATTTAGAGGCCTTAGAAACTTGCACCTCAAATATAACTCAGTAGCTTTACAGGGTCAATATTCTTCTTAGGACGTTACGTGTGCTTATGTGCACCAGAACATGACACCGACCGGCCGAGACGAGCATGAAGCACATCCACAGAAGGAACAGAGGCTGAGCGCATAGAGAGAAGAACAACACATTCAAGATGACGGTCTCTCACTGTCTGCACGGGAAACTACACAGCCTCTGCTAACAAACTACTAGCAGCAGATAACGGCCGAAAGCCTTGGGTGTCCAACAGATTACTAAGAAGTCTAACTGACAGCTTCTGATGCTATCAGTAGAAGAAACTCCCTTCTTGACTTCACTGGCTTCTTGACGTTTAAAATCATATTCCCTGCACCAAAGTTTGTTGAACTACTCTAACGCTAGAAATCTGACTGAAAATCGTGGCGCCTTACCGTGGCCGAGGCGTCATGGACGTCTATGATCAGCTGCCGCTCTCCTCCAGCGTTCACCTTATGGAAGCGGCGGCGCGAGTGTCCCTGTAGAGCCGCGTCGTCGCTCTCGCTGGCGTTCTCCACCTGTAAAGAGTCGGAGTCAGACACGTCAGCATCCTGGTTGAACATCCAGTTCTTCCAGATCACTGAGAGCCTGTGGAGGCGCAGGAGACTCATGTGGACGGCGTTCACATGCTATACGGGACGAAAGAAAGTGGGTTTGTCGTGTTCGAGAGACGGAGTCGGCTAGCGTAGCGAGGCAGAGCTGCAGTCAGGTCACAGCTTCCTGTAGGAAGCCGTAAATACACAAATATCCTCTGCGAGCAGAAACAGCACGTTTCTAGCGAGCCCTTTGTATAGCGTGCTGTGTGTTTGAAACTGTAAATAGCCAGCGTTCGACTTCACATACTCTAGTAGTGCGTCTGAAGAACATGTTTCAAGTGAATCTATATGAAGTCTGTTCAGCAGCTGAGGATGCTGGGAGTCAGTGCTGACACATACATATCATATCATGGGCTGTGTGTTGTTTTTAAGATTTAGGGTTTATGAAGGTAAATTTAAGACTTTTTCAAGACCTTTTTAAGATCAAGTAAAGAATGCAAGGGATGCAATAGGTCAATATGGTCTCTAAATGTCAATGTCTAGAGAGCACATAATGAGTTGTATTAATACTTCAAAGTTTGAAAATGCAACTTCCAACAGATTGAGATTTTCACTACATTTTGACAAAAAATATAACTATTATAGAAATAACGTTCATGGAAATAACTGTATCTGATACAGTAAATACAAAAAGTGCTGTTCTTCCTCAGTATGTTTGTCTTGTTTTCTATTGCTAATCTCCAAAAGACTTTTAAATCAATATACAATTACTTAAGAAGCAAAAGGACAAAAGTTGTCTTATTGAGAAACTGATTAAAGTAAGGTTGGTTTATGATTAAAACAAGAACAAATATCTGACAATGCTCTCAGAGAAATCAACTTAATTTAAAGGGAAAACAAAAGAGAAAGGTTTTCATTACACACTAACAGATAATTGTTCATGTTTTAAGCATAAACTCACTTTATTTTGTTCAATTTCTCAGAAAACAAGACTTCATATGTGACCTGAGCTGGCAAAATGAGTCGCAATGAGCAATGACCCGTTTGAAGTCGCCAGAGTCAGCAAAGGTTCCAAAGCAAAATCGCTGAGCAACGTTGCATCTTTTCCTCCACTTCTTTTCTTAATAATAATTACTATATAAATAATCACAATATAGCTATTTTTTATTTCATCTTTGTTATTAAAAATTTGAACAAAGATGCAAATAAACAGTAGAACAAATATAAGAAAGAAACTAATTAAATAGTGCATTACTTTTTTCTAGAGCCCGACCGATATGGGTTTTTTGGGGGCCGATACCGATACCGATATTAGGGAGTAAAAAAAGGCCGATATCGATATATCGGCTGATATTCTTTGTGTATATTATAGTACAGCACCAGTCAAAAGTTTGGACACTTTCCCATCCGTGTCCAAACTTTTGACTGCTACTATATATAGAATACAGTATATACATATACAGAATATATATACATAAACACATTTTTTGCAATGATCACTCAAATGTGGTGATCAAACACTTATAATGACGTGACAGAGATACGTAATGGAGGCAGGGCATTTAACAATTTAACAATAAACTTTATTATCCAAAATGAGTCTGACATCAGTGCACTGAACAGTAAAGTTGAAGTTTATTCAACTATAATTCAGTTCAATTCAGTTTTTCACTTCGAAACATTCATTCACGGATTTGCGCTACTGTCTTCACACACAGACGAAACTTACTAGAGAAGTGTGAAGTGTGACATAATATACCTCTGTAAAGAAATACAATATAAATTCACGTCTCGCGCACTTTAATGCTCTTTGTAACGTGTACGTTCCCTTGGAACTGGAAACTATCTCGCGAACGCGCCGGCGGATCTCCACCAAATTTGGGAGATGTTTCATCCAGGTCGCCAGTAGCAAAAAATGGAGCACGCTCTGCTGGACAAACTACGTAATTACACCATTTACAAGCATTTTATCTGCGTTTTATGTTCTGTAAAAAAAAATTCATATCGGCGGCGCTTGGTTACGTGTCGCACCAGAACCATTTTCGGAACCGAAACTTAGAAATAACTCACGGTTCCGGTTCTCATCAAAAAACAGAACCTCAGTTCTCGGTTCCCAACCCTAGTAATTGGATGCTTTAAATAAAAAAAAATTCATATCGGCGGCATATTCACCGATACCAATATATCTGTGACAGGCTCATAACGGCCGATAAAATCGGCAAAACGATATATCGGTCGGGCTCTACTTTTTTTTATCTAAAAAGCATTCAAGAAAAGCAAATAGGTTAATCAAATGTAAAAATCACTTTAGTGTATTCATTACAAATAAACTGATATTAACCTATATATTAAGACCTACTGTAATGCACGGCTCTAATATAATGTTACACATCAGATGATTTTCCTCAACAAACAAACGAACATCACATTGAACATCAAATTTAAGTGGTTCAGACTCATGTCATCGAGAATTTGCTGTGAATATTCACAAAGCTGGAATGCTGCACTTTACAACTCTACCAAACTTGTGCTGAGGAGAAGCAGCAGTCGTCAAGAAGTGAGCAGAGAAAAATGTACACCTCTCAGAAAACATACAACTAAAGATCATTTTAGATGTTTAATTACTATTTGGAGCAATGAGATCGCTAGACGAGGGCTAATTGAACTCATTTTTGTGAAAACGTCAAATTTGACCAAAATTCATTTTCACTTTTTTGGCCCGTAGCTCAAAATTAGCCCATGCGCATTCCCACTCATTTTGCCAGCATGGGTCACATATTTTCATTTTGCATCTCAAGTATCTTGATTTAAGGATGTTTAGATATTTGTATTGGAAAACAGGACGAAAATACTGAGGAAGATATTCATTTTTTGTGCACACAATATTTAAGGCCATGACTTTTATAATTTTAAGATGTTTTGCTCTGATTTGAGACCTTTTTAAGACCTGTAAGAAAAAATCCTAATTTTAACAGTAAAGACTGTAAAAAATGCTATGGTAAAAAAAAATCTGTTAAAGTCTGTTTTTTATTGAAATAACTTTGTTGTTTTGTTTAGTTTTTTCTTCAGTTCAGTTCCCAGCGGTACATCTTAAGTTGGTAAACTAATGTTTATTGCATTATTGTAGTGTTGTGTGCTACCGTGATGGTGTTTTGCATTTGTGTGATTGTGGTGCTTGCCAGTATATTATAAAGGCAAAAAAAATATGAAAATTGATTTTAGTGTTTTGATATGTAAACACATTATAGTTTATGAAATATGATTTTTTTTCTTTTCTTTTTTCTCGTAAAACTTAAAATGTTGCTACTGTATTTTTTACAGTAAAATTCTGGCAACCACAGCTGCTGTTGTTTTTATCCTAAAATTGCACTGAATTCACTCAACCGTGCTTATGATATAACAACTGACAGCAAACTTCTTCATCTGGTGAATTGGTGTAATTAAAATGTGTGTCAGCTCTGTTTAAACTCTAGTGTACCTAGACAGCACTTCAAGGCCTCATAGGTGCGGGAGACATGAAGAGGTCGGCAGAAACGTTAAGCTGTCTCCTAACATAACTCATTTAGGCCACACTCTACTCCATCGCATGCATCCTTTGTGAAGAAAGACAGTCGCGCTGTTCCTCATTTGTAAGTCACTTGGGATAAAAGCATCTTTTAAATTAATAAATGGAAAAAGTAATCCCAGAATGCATCGCAAGAAAATCCATGCTAGATGGTGGATGAGTCGAGAGAATGTTGATGTTTCTACTGAAACCTATTAACAGAAAATTGACAATTCCGGTCAATACGTGTGTGTGCTGAGGGCGTTTATACTTGTTAAATTATTGTGCCATTATTTTTGTGCGCTTCATGTGAGGAGTGTAATCTGTCAGATCAGTCACTTATGAGTGTGGATGCTCCCTTAAACAGATGCTGCCTATGAAGCCAGCAGACATGGAGGTGCATGGAGTGAAGAGACAGAGAGAGAGACGGGTTGTCATGTCGGAGCAGAACGGTCATCCATCACGCCTTTAATGTGACACGCAGCTTTAAGCATCCAGGGGACAGACGACAGAAAAGGCACATCTCAGTGTTCAACTCAGGATGAGTGTGTGAAAGAAAGTTGGGAAAACTAGCTGTAAAAAAATATATGGCAATATTCTTATGATGAAAAAGCAGCAGCAGACGCAGACAGACAGTGAAACACTACAGTGCTGTTACATAAAACACATCGTCCAATCAAAAGAGTCGCTTAAAACAAATAGGGGTGTAATGTTAGACATATTCTAACAAAGTCATGCACGTATGTGTACTGAACTAATGCAGTGCTGTTTTAAACACTGCACATGCAGTGCAGAAATACAGAGTTTCTCGGATGGCACAATATCAGTATATCAATATATCTGATGTTATAAAAACACTATCGAAAATTGAGCTGCTGCAGGAAAAGTACACAATCGAAGTTGTCCTAAACATGAGACATACATTCAAGGTCAGAAATTATTGATTTCCAGGGGCATTTTTTAAATTTGTAGAGGTAATGTCAAATGCTTACTTCAATCACAATACGCAAGCGCCGGAAGTGATCTCTCGCGCGTATACGTCACTCATTGTTTACACATGTTGGGAGTAACGCATTACAAAAGTAATAATATTACAGTAGTATATTACTTTTTGCTGTAACGCAGTGCAACGGCTGGAGTTAAAAATCTCCGTACTGAAGAAATAAAGTCACCTACATCTTGGATGCCCTGGGGGTAAGCAGATAAACATCAAATTTTCATTTTTGGGTGAACTATCCTTTTAAGGTCAGAAAACATGAACACACCGGAGAGCTGAATTGCAGAGCTGGTGTGAACATATCCACAACGAAGAATGCTCGAAGAACAAAAAAAGAGCATTCATTGTGTGTCCCACATGTTTGGCTATTCTAACTCTAGCTTATTTCTGTCATTGCTATCAGTAGCAGAGGGTGTTGATTGACGAGAAATGTACACTTTTATACCATTAGCCTGATAACATTTAACCACCTCACAAGCACTTCCTCATCCTCACTCTGAATGTGACATAACCGGAGGACCATTTACCTACATTTACCTCTATAAAAACAACAGTGGAAAAATGTCTATCAGCTGCAGTGTTGGGGAAACACAATACAAGTAACGTGAGTTACGCAATCAGATTATTTTTTCACACATTACTTTTGAATTTACAAGAAAATATCTGAGTTACTTTTTTAAATAAGTAACTTTTACGCTGTTTTCCCATTTATTCACTGACAAATTGAGAGAAATTGTCAGTGCGGTTCAGAGGCACTTCCTTCAGCCTGAGGCTTATTAATTTCACTTTTGGTGTGAAAGGGCCTTTACAGTTGCCAAAAATATACTATACTTTTTGTTATTAAAAATAAATAAGCAAGCCCAGCTCAGGTGACAAAAAGTAACACAAAAGTAACATAATTACATAACATAAATGCATTACTTTCCATAAAAAGTAACTAAGTAATGCAATTAGTTACTTTTTATGGAGTAACGTAATACTGCAATGCATTACGTTTAAAAGTAACTTTCCCCAACACTGATCAGCTGATGAGTTTCAACAGGTTCAGCCTGATAAAGTGCAGAATAATGCTGATGTGCCACATACAAAAGGACGACACGTTTCCCATCTGGTCCTGTGGGATATACACTCTGATCTCTGATAAACTTGGACCTTCATCTACATCCTCAGCAGAGTCAACAGATGCTTCACTTCAGGACAGCCAATGAGAGAGAAGATGAACCCTGAGCATTCATTTTCAGAGCTCATGTAAGATAAAGCTCATATAATGGCTCATTTCCTGCACGCTGGAGAACGACAGATTCGAGATGATATTACTATCCACACAAACTCTCTAGCATTCACCAGCTCTTCCCTGTGACCTTATACCAGGGCTGTCAAACTGCTCCTGGAGGCCTTTGTGAGAAAGACGTACACTTCAGCATACTATTAAAAAGAGCACTTGTTACAGAAATCATATTTTATAAGAACATACTCATACTAAATTTAATGTTTTCAGACACTGAACGGCAAGTTATTTAAAATTAAATGAAAATGTACTATAGTTTAAATATATATTAAATGCAAATGCATCAATGCATCTTTATGTATAATTGTATAATTACTTCTATTGTCTTTGAATTATGGTTAGTGTACAGCTGAATGTACTGACAAACATTTATGGTCAACTAAAATCTACTTTAATATCATTTCTAATGGAACTTCTATGTAAATATTTAAATAATGTATTTAAATAAATGTATAATTACAGATCTGTAATGATGAAGTTGCAATTTAGTATGTTTAACACACTGCAGTTAAAATTACAGTCAAGTACATTACGTGTGCTTTAGTATATTAGTCAACACATCATAATAAGTGTAATTCTTTAAAGTATAAAACAAAAGATTATTAAAACGATTATTTAAAATGCATTTTAAAGTGATTTTTTTTAATTTATCATTATTACAAAGTGCATTTTTTAAACACTTGGGGCCAGATTTACTAGCAGCTTGCGCCAGTGCAAACCCTTTTTTGGTGTTAAAAAACTACTGTAAGGATTTAATAAACACACAGAGTGAAACATTAGCAATGAAAAAACATGTTTTTTCTGCAACTGTCCTTATTGCATATTATTTGTAGGAATTTTCCTTTAGTAATCACGTTGCATAATTTATTTAAATCTTCCGACATCCCAGTGGTGGTGCTTCTTTTTCAGATTTGTCATTGTTTGATATTATGGCTGTAACTTTTCTCATGTTAACGTTTCACTACAGGCTAAAAAGACTGCCTCAACTAAAACAGTAACCTAAAACAATAACTGAACAGATACTGACAACCAGTGTTGGGGAAAGTTACTTTTAAAAGTAATGCATTACAATATTGCATTACTTCATAAAAAAGTAAATAATTGTGTTACTTAGTTACTTTTTATGTAAAGTAATGCATTACGTTACTTTTATGTTACTTTCTGTCACCTGAGCTGGGCTTGTTTATTTATTTTTAATAACAAAAAGCCCAAAAGTTATATTTTTGGCAACTGTAAAGGCCCTTTCACACCAAAAGTGAAATTAATAAGCTGAAGGCTGAAGGAAGTGCCTCTGAACAGCACTCACAATTTCTCTCAACACGAGGACAGGAGATGTGTCAGTGATTAAATGGGAAAACAAAGTAACTTGCGCTACTTATTTGAAAAAGTTACTAAGATATTTTCTTGTAAATTTAAAAGTAATGTGTTGCTTTACTAGTTAAAAAAAGTAATCTGATTTCGTAACTCGTGTTACTTGTAATGCGTTACCCCCAACACTGCTGACAACTACTAGTTGACATTATCTGCGGCCTAGGTCATGTCCGCCAAAAGGGAAAGTGGTTTCAGAAGAAGTTGTCACATGTACTGAAGAAGCATCCACAGTCAGATCAGGCATGTGTATTATAGGGTTAGTTCGCCCAAAAATGAAAATTCACACAACAACAACAACAACACAATTTAAGATATTTCTGATGAAATCTGAGGGCTCTCTGACCCTCCCATAGACAGCAAGGTAACTACCACGTTCAAGGTCCAGAAAAGTACCAAGATGATCGACAAAGTAGTCCGTGTGACATCAGTGGTTCAACTGTAAAGTTACGAAGCTACGAGAATACTTTTTTGCGCAAAGAAAACAAAAATAACGATGATGTCATTACGACGGATCTGGGTCAGCACCGCCACACGCTAGCGTCATGATACTGTCGTGAACGCGTGTCCACAAGTGACGCAGTAGAGACGAAAATGTGGAATAAAGTCGTTATTTTTGTTTTCTTTGCGCAAAAAAGTATTCTCGTAGCTTCGTAACTTTACAGTTGAACCACTGATGTCACACGGACTACTTTGTCGATCATCTTGGTACTTTTCTGGACCTTGAACGTGGTAGTTACCTTGCTGTCTATGGGAGGGTCAGAGAGCCCTCAGATTTCATCAAAAATATCTTAAATTGTGTTCCGAAGATGAACGAAGGTCTCACGGGTTTGGAACGACACGAGGGTGAGTAATTGTCTTACGGGTTTCGAACAACACGAGGGTGAGTAATTAATTACAGAATTTTCATTTTTGGTTGAACTAACCCTTTAAGAAAGCATGTTGTGAGTGGACGTCAGCAGACGCCTGGTGTGAGAGGAGATGTGTGTAACGTGCCACTCACCACAATCATCTCGGACGGCTCTAAAGTGATGCATTCACAGCCTCGTCTTCCTCCACGCTGCGTCCCGAAACTGCAGTGACACAGAGAAACAGAGAGAGGGAATTAGAGCGTGAACCTCTCTGGATAAATCACACAAACTGACACATTAAACACATTCATTCACTCCAGAAACACATGGTTGTCAGTATAACAGTTGTTCAATGATGGTAGTCAGACTTTAGACTATTGGCACAAAGTCTGCACTGCAGCTCATTCTGACCAAGAACTGTGCGATTAGACAGGAACATACCAACTGACATTTTCCATACAGCAAAAAATATTTTTTTTTCTGGCCAAAATATATTTTTAAAATATGCTAAATATATGTTGTAAGCAGTGAAGCTCATTTAAATATATTTTTGAAACTGAAAAAAATAAATAAATAAGTATATGCACTGCTGGATTTAGCACTGCCCAGTGAAGTGAATTTAATCAATAAATTCTATTAGTAAAACACTATAGGGCTGTTACCAGTCAAATGAAATCAGTATCAACAAAATTTGTGTTTGCAATGCAGAGGTGGCACAGAATCTGCATCTGAAGTGTCATTTAGATGCATTTACACACTGTTTAATGCGGGACATGAATGCAGTTAACCTGCAGCTACAAATGCATTACGTTTTGATGTTTTAAAACAAAACATTGAATACTGATATTTGAAATGATTTTGGGAAAAAGATCAATTATACTTTAAATATAAACCTGAAATCGCCAGTAGGTGGGGGCAAATCACTGCATGAGTGAGTCACTGAGTCATTCATTCAACCGATTCGTTCAAACGGCTGATTGATTCAGTAACAAAACATCGTCGTGTGATGCTCAGAGATGCAAAACAGTTCTGCTGTGGCTTTGTTTGGAACCACTTTCATTGACAAAATAGAGCAGAAACAGGAACTTGTGTCTAAAATGTAAATCAATTCATATTAACTTCTTGTTTATTGAACTGTTTTATAAAATCAGTATCACATTTGCAGTCGTTGCACTCTTCGTGTTATATTAACTACATCAGATGATATAAATATAAAAGACATATAAAAGTCATATGGGGGCATTTTCATCCCCTTATCTTGAATTTTGGGGGAATTCTGAATGTGTTTTAACAGACTAAATCACACAGTGAAAGCGTGAACTCTAAATGTGCTCGTTCAGTAGTCTAACCTACATAATGTAGTGTATGCGTACACTCTCTGGGTGTGTTTTTTGTTTGGTTTTTGCGATATACTAGATTATGTAAAATTGCATAGTGTTTAAACAACAATTACAGTATTATTGTAGACAATATATGTGACCCTGGACCACAAAACCAGTCTTAAGTCGCTGGGGTATATTTGTAGCAATAGCCAAAAATACATTGTATGGGTCAAAAATATAGATTTTTCTTTTATGCCAAAAATCATTAGGACATTAAGTAAAGATCATGTTCCATGAAGATATTTTGTAAATTACCTACTGTAAATATATGTCTAACCTACATAATGTAGTGTATGCGTACACTCTCTGGGTGTGTTTTTTGTTTGGTTTTTGCGATATACTAGATTATGTAAAATTGCATAGTGTTTAAACAACAATTACAGTATTATTGTAGACAATATATGTGACCCTGGACCACAAAACCAGTCTTAAGTCGCTGGGGTATATTTGTAGCAATAGCCAAAAATACATTGTATGGGTCAAAAATATAGATTTTTCTTTTATGCCAAAAATCATTAGGACATTAAGTAAAGATCATGTTCCATGAAGATATTTTGTAAATTACCTACTGCAAATATATCAAAACTCAATTTTTGATTAGTAGTATGCATTGCTAAGAACTTCATTTGGACAACTTTAAAGATGATTTTCTCAATATTTAGATTTTTTTTTTTGCACTCTCAGATTCCAGATTTTCAAATAGTTGTATCTCGGCCATGACATGACGTGGCTCATATGAGATCTTGAACAGCTGGCCGTCTTTAAGTAGTAAATGAAACACTGACGTTCAATGAGGCCAGTGCTTCATTTCACACTGCTAATTTATGTATTCAGCAGACGCTTTTATCCAAAGCGAATTCGGGAAAGAACATTCATAATACAGAATGCCAAGTTTATTAGACAACTAGATTAGGAAGCAAGCTAGAGAAGAGGAAAAAAGCTGTTTTTTTTCCCTTGTCTAATGACGACAAGCAAACGAACACCAAACAAAATGTCTGTGTGCAGGAATGGACTCTCAGTTTGTGCTCTCAGATCACGGTGCAGAAGCGTCATTACTGTGTGAGCGAAGCCAGAGAGGGTCAGAGGTCAGGTCTGCTTTGACATCTCTTCACACTCCAGTGAGACTGAACCTTGCTGTCAGACGAAGGGAAGAGCTGTCAGCAGCGTCCCGACTCTCACTGTGAGCTCATGCGCTCCTCTCAGTGGACGAACATAAGTACTGCAGCTCCAGTGCCAGTGTCATCTAATGCAAACTCTCCTGAACCTCCATATCCCACATTACTGGTGTTCACTAGCTCAGCCTTCACTAGTACTGGAGTTCATTGCCAGCTCCAGACATGAATGATTGTTGTTGAGGAGAGTGTGCTGCCATACTTTACTAGGGCCCTATGATATCAGTTTTATTTATTTAATTAGTTAGTTAGTTAGTTTTTTTAAATCAAATTCTGTTTTTCTTACCGTTTAAATTTTTCTGGATTCCATTTTAATGGTTAAATTAAATGGTCACACTTTATTTTAAGGTCCAATTCTCACTATTAACTCACTATAAACTACAACATTTGCCTCAATAAACTCCTAAGTTGCTGCTTATTAATAGTTAGTAAGGTAGTTGTTAGTTTAGGTATGGGGTAGAATTAAGGGATCTAAAATATGCTCATGCAGAATAAAGTATTAATATGTGCTTTATAATTACTAATAAACAGTGATTGTGCTAATAATATACATGCTAAAAAGCAACTAGTTCATAGTGAGAATTAGTCCCTAAACTAAAGTGTTACCAATTAAATTTTAGGAATCAAAAAGCTAATTAATTGAAATAATAAATTTTAACAACAATTTATTAAAAGTTTAAAAATATGACATTTTTAGGGCCCTATGTGTTTTGTTTTTCCCCTAATTCCATTTTATTGTTCACCAATTCCATGTTTTCCATTGTAATTTTTCTAGATTATGTTTAAACGGTTTAATTAAATGTTAATGTTTAATTAAATGTTAAATGTTGTGCATGTCTAATAAATTGAATTATTACAACATTAACAATTTAATAATTTATAACAATTTGTACAATAATATGGCCCTATGAAAAGGTTTTTTTTCTGGATTTATGATTTAATACAAAAATGTATTATCAAAAACTGTGGTAATCAAAATTAGCCATAAAACATTAACTATTTAAATTAGTATTAAAAAGAAGGTTTATTGTTTAAATTAAAACATAGACAAAAAAGTGTGTAATATTCTTAAAATGATTTAGTGAACTGTAATATTAACTGTAATAATAATAATAATTATTATTATTATTATTATTATTTCTGTCATAATTTATTCCAGTTAAACTAAACTTTTAATTTGGTGGGTTGTGGTGAAGATCTTTTCAGTGTATTTGATGGCAGTTTTGTGTAAAGCTGCTGAAGTGACTCTCAGAGCAGCTCTGGAGATGAAGTTCATGTGTTCAAGTCCTCATATAGCGAGACACAGACAAGTGCCACGTGCGTTTGAGTTTGAGTAAGACAAAACTATGCCACCCGTTCACACAGAGACATGCAGAACATGCAAACTTCAGATTTCAAAAGCAGCCTTTTTGCAGTTTAATATTCACAGACACAAGTCCACGTTGCCATACACTATTCGGTGACATTCTGTGTTATACAGTAAATTAAAAGTTTATGACTGGATTCTGTGATTCCGGCCACATTTCATAAGTGATCAGATGCACATACTGGACTATAAAACACGTGAAAAAATCCAACTGAAGGAGGGCAGAAGATCAGGAGGGATTCATTTAACACCAGACAGGAAGAAAACACCTTATTAACACTTTGCCGTAAATTTGAAAATTTCAAATTTGGAATTTGAAAAATTAAGTTTTGCTAGAACATCATTTCATATATAAGACACGAGCACATTAACACGAGTGATATAAATACGCCAGAGAGCTGAGCACGCTTAACATCAGCAGAAGTGAGAGTCTGAGCTGAACTTTCTCTTCCTGACACTGATGAGGTAGAAAACATGACAAAGCCGTGTGTCCATGACAACACAGAGTGCTGACACTGAACCCACAAACCACCAGTTAAAACTACACGACACGTGAGCACGGCCTCGTCACACAGCACACACAGATCTGAGCTCAGAAGTCACAGAAAAACCGCTGTTACTCACAGTGATACGAGACCAACGACATGCTCACACAGACTGTGAGACGTATAGCTCACTCACACCTCCTTTCAGAATGAATCAGGTGCTGCTACAGGAGCCCAGCGTCCTCAGATGAGAGTTGCTTATCCATGACGCAAGGACCAACGGCTTCAACCCGAGAGCGAAAGCAATGCAGTCAAACCGGCTCGAAGCATCCGAATTATTTCCACTCAGATTCTTCTGTCCTGCAGAACAACGTCTTATTTCTGAGAAATCATGATTTTCATGCTCTGAAACTTAAGAAGCATGAATTCTGAAATCCTGAAGGGAAACGGCTCATCAATGAGCAAAATGGGGTCTGGTCACAGGAGTGAGGGGTGAGGGCCGCTTCCGGTCTGGATGCGTTCATGACACACACAGTTGGAAAACTCTAGCGACATGAGTTCCGCATTCCTCATTGCCACTGACCGCTGCAGAGGTCAGGAAACACACAGGACAAACACACACCCACACACACACTTCCCTTCATGTTTCAGGACAAAAAACACCCACAATGAACAAACACTCCAGCCATGAGGCTTCATATAAGTGAAGAACAAATCAAACAAACAAATCAATCATTTCAGTGCCTTCTCATGATTTAACAACTCTACTTGCGGAATTCAAACATAGATTTTGATACATACCAATCATGAATAATTGAAACTGTTTCAGTGCTCATTTTATGCAGTACTGATACACTGATACCAGCTGTGCTTTATCGCTCTCTCTTCTCTCTGACAGCAGTGAGTATTTTAATAAGTATATAGTCCGTTGCAAGTCTATAAGTATATAGACTCGCAGCTTGTTCACTGCATGTGCTATGAGTTTAATATGCATTTGAGAACGCAGCTTGAGCCAGTTATAGTTTTTCACATTTATATAATTTCCAATATTTGTGGACAGATGATTACAGCTTTTTATGCTTTCATGCATTTTACACAGATTTGTAATGAGAAGCATTTGTAAACCTATTAAAGGTCTTCCTGCAGCTGCCAGCTAAAATAAAAGCTTGAGGGTTTAACTCTCTCAAGTGAAAAAATTAAGACATAAATATTGTAATTTTATTAAAGTAAAATCATTTGTAGAGCAAAATAATTAATTTACTTATCATAAAACATTTGTTTTTGTTTTACAGAGCAGCTGTGTTACAATAGTAGTATATTTCTGTCTTAGAAATAATAATAACAATAACAATAATGTCTGCTTGTAACTTGCTAAGCTGGGTATTTTGCAATTGTGAAGCAATGTGAAGAATAAAAGTTCAAAAAGACACACTTACACTTTTGCAAAAACATTTTGAATAGTGATGCATCGAAATTTAAATTCTGGGCTGAAACGGAAACCAAAAATTCAGGATGCACTTGGCTGAAAACGGAAAGCTAAAATAATTTCTATTTAATAATCAATAAATTATTCAAAAGACAAACTCAAACTATTCAACAAAACAAAAACTCCAGTTTGTTGATGAAATATAAAAAGATGACATATATACGGTGGCTGAAATAAAACCTTGTTTTCATGATTAAACAATAGTTAGTCTACTAGTGTACAGCTGTAGTTGGCTGTGCCTTCTGAATATAGTACTAGTTAACATGATTTTCTAAACAATCAGGACGTCTGGTGCTGGAATGAGTAAAGAGAAATGAGAGGCATGCTGAGGAAGTGAAGCCTCATCATTGGCTGACACACATTATGCCTATGACATCATCACTTCACCATGCAGTCAGGCACGTTTCATCTGTCAGTTCACACATGTGTGGAAGAGCGAGGTGAGGTACATACCAGCATCGCGCCAGATACATGTGCTCCTTGACCAGCACTGAGCCCGAAAGCAGGACAAACCAGCACGTGGAGATGCTGTCAGCACTGGAACACAAACACAGGACACGACACAGGTCACCAAAACCCTCCACATGAGCCCAGTCACACATCAGGACGTCTGCTGCGCTGGTATTTTAGTATCAATGATTTACTATTAAGGCCGGGACACACCAGGCACACTTCAAAGAACTAGCGGCGACGAAAGCAGATGGTGTTTGTTGGCTGCGTCTGGACCAAACAGCTGCGCTTGAACACACGGCACAGACTGAAATCTAGCACGTGCATTCTGCGTCTGTGTTTAAGGAGTTGCTGTCTATCAGAGATGGGCACTCGAGTTAGTGACTCGGACTCGAGTCGCATTTTGACAGACTTCACACTCAACCTGAAAAGACTTCAGACTTGACTCGACTCAACACGAAGGACTCGTGAATATTTTAAACACAACTCGAGTCTTTTATCCTTAACTACTGATACTGATAAGAAAGAACTTGGAATTTACTTTTATGCTTTTACTATATCTGCATATTTCCTTGTTGATGTAGATAGGACTTTTATCATAGTATTTGATGACGTATTGCGCGTACATTGCGAAATGTCAGAAGGATGTGAAACATGGCGGGAGCCACCGTTCTCACATTTGGTTATATTAGTGTGTCAGAATCAGGAACTTCATGAAGATCGGCTAGATGCAGTGAATGTGGGAAAACAATTAAAGAATTAAAGACAGCATCAAATCTTAGAACGTATCACATCTTAAAACACATCCAAGTTTAGTAACATTAACTCACATGTGCTTGCGGTGTGTCCTGTTAAAAACATAAAAATTTAGCCTTAAACCGAGCACAACATTTTCTCAATCTTTCTGTAATTTACAAAGATACGGATTTTCTCTCTCTTAATGTATATATGTATGTGTTCAGGTGTGACTAATCATAATGCAAAAACTGACGCTTCAAATAAACATTTTGATAGTCAGATGTAACACCTAATAAAAGTAATCATGTCTACTTACTGTCTATTTAACGTTTTAATTGGTGCGATTAATTATGGAAAAAATTACGCATGTGTTTATATATGATATACACTATGTATGATATAGTTTAGCCACATCACACGAGCAAAAGTGCTGTTTTTCCCGAATATCTGCATGATTGCAAATGTGATATTGATTTTATACAACAGCTCAATAAACGAAGTTAATATTATGTGAAATTTTAGACACAATGCTTTGCTCAATTTCCCAAATGAAAATAGTTCGAACAAAGCCACAGCAGAACTGTTGTGCGTCAAAAACACAGCGGTGTTTCGTTCCTGAATGAATCTACCTTACGTTTTTTCGAGTCAAAGATTCAGTGAGCAATTCATAAAGATAGTCACTTGCTTTGTTTCTGAATTAATCATCCGTTTGAAGGAGTCGGCTGACTGAATGACTGAATGACTCACTCCTACTGGAGTTTTCAGTTTCATATTTTGAGTATCATTTCATTAAAAAAAAAAAATTTCATATTTCAATACTCATTTTTTAAAAACCATTAATGTCCATCTATTATCATTATTTATGCTATGTCGAAACAAAATATTTCTTTCTAAAGCTACTTTTTGTAATCTCTATCCAATGCTTTACTCATCTAACACAATGTTTTTAAATGATCTTTTGGGGGGCGTATTCTCAGCTAAAATTGATGTGTGATTAATTAGATCTAGAATTAGATTAATTTATGTATTTTTGATAAATAAATTTAAATAAATTTATGTATTTTTGTATCTTGGATTGACTGTGTGTACAGGTAGAGGAAGACAAGTTAAGCTAGAATCCTAATAGTATCCCTGGAACATATTTTGTCTTTAAAATACAACCTTGTAAATTTTAAGGATGAGAATTTATTTGCAACAATTAATGAAATGACTCCAGACTCGACTCTCCAGCTTAAAGACTCGAGACTTGACTCGGACTTCAGATGAAAGACTTGTGGACATGTCTGCTTTCTATATCAGCAGATATCAATAGTCTATATTCGTCATTCAAAAGGAGAAACTGAAACAACGATATACGAGATATACGCCGATATACGAAATGTAAACAAAGCAGCGTTGCTTACTATTTTGAATATCAGTTATGTTGATAACTTTCTTCATATTAAGCAGCTCAGAACTGCCTTCTGTCTGTGCCGTCTTGACTTACTCGCTCGTTTTCATCACTTTCACTTTAATTCTCAGGCACTGACTCGTTCACTAAACTGAACATCCAATCAGAGCTCTCCCTCTCACCGACGGACCCGACGCCGATTCAACATGCTGTATTTGGTGTAAAAAAAAACAGCCTGACAGATGCTCACCGACGACCCGACGCTGGCCAATGGCCGATTGTTTGCTTGGTGTGGCCCGGTCTTTATATTTTTGTTAATATCTTGAATTCATTTTTATTTTTATTTTTTACATTTTTTGTTTTCACTTTAATTTTAGTTACAGTTTTAGTAATTTTGTTGGGTTTTTGTCATTTTTATTTTTATTTTTAAATATGTCAACTTTTTTTTACGTTTTATTAAAAGTTATTTTAGTACTTCAAAATAAACAAAACAAAATGATAAATGTTGCCTTGGCAACTAGCTGAAATTATATATATATATATTTTATTTTATTTCAGTTAATTTTTATTTATTTTTAAAGTAATAAAATTTTTTTATGGTTTCAGTTTCAGTTAAAGACAATAAACCTGGATTCAACTGCTATCTATCAGTATGTGCTTTCAACACTACTAACATGCAGAGATGTACTTACTAGAAGAGAACATGGTTGGCCTCATAGCGCTCGAACCTGGCCGTCATGCACATGGACCTGTAACAGAGAGAGGTTTGAGAGGAGGACGGAAGCTGTGATGAGGATGTCTGGGAGTGTTTGATCTGCTCTCCCATTCAGAACAACTGAACTCACGTCCTGCTGTGAATGAACCCCATAATTAGCTTAAAAAGTGAATGCACATTAACGTTTGGTGTCATTAAGTTATTTTTATTTTTCAAAGAAATTAATACTTTTATTCATCAAGGATGCATTCAATCAAAATTGACAGCACAGACATTTACAAGGTTTCAAAAGATTTCTATTTCAAATAAATGCTGTTCTTTTGAACTTTATATGTATCAAATAATCATGAAAAATAAAATGCATCAAGGTTTCCACAAAAATATGCAGCAGCACAACTGTTTCCAACATTGATAATAAATCAGCATATTAGAATGATTTCTGAAGGATCATGTGACACTGAAGACTGGAGTAATGATGCTGAAAATTCAGCTTTGATCACAGCAATAGATTACATTTTACAATATATTCAATGATCTTTTGGGGGGCGTATTCTCAGCTAAAATTGATGTGTGATTAATTAGATCTAGAATTAGATTAATTTATGTATTTTTGATAAATAAATTTAAATAAATGTATGTATTTTTGTATCTTGGATTGACTGTGTGTACAGGTAGAGGAAGACAAGTTAAGCTAGAATCCTAATAGTATCCCTGGAACATATTTTGTCTTTAAAATACAACCTTGTAAATTTTAAGGATGAGAATTTATTTGCAACAATTAATGAAATGACTCCAGAATCGACTCTCCAGCTTAAAGACTCGAGACTTGACTCGGACTTCAGATGAAAGACTTGTGGACATGTCTGCTGTCTATATCAGCAGATATCAATAGTCTATATTCGTCATTCAAAAGGAGAAACTGAAACAAGGATATACGAGATATACGCCGATATACGAAATGTAAACAAAGCAGCGTTGCTTACTATTTTGAATATCAGTTATGTTGATAACTTTCTTCATATTAAGCAGCTCAGAACTGCCTTCTGTCTGTGCCGTCTTGACTTACTCGCTCGTTTTCATCACTTTCACTTTAATTCTCAGGCACTGACTCGTTCACTAAACTGAACATCCAATCAGAGCTCTCCCTCTCACCGACGGACCCGACGCCGATTCAACATGCTGTATTTGGTGTAAAAAAAAACAGCCTGACAGATGCTCACCGACGACCCGACGCTGGCCAATGGCCGATTGTTTGCTTGGTGTGGCCCGGTCTTTATATTTTTGTTAATATCTTGAATTCATTTTTATTTTTATTTTTTACATTTTTTGTTTTCACTTTAATTTTAGTTACAGTTTTAGTAATTTTGTTGGGTTTTTGTCATTTTTATTTTTATTTTTAAATATGTCAACTTTTTTTTACGTTTTATTAAAAGTTATTTTAGTACTTCAAAATAAACAAAACAAAATGATAAATGTTGCCTTGGCAACTAGCTGAAATTATATATATATATATTTTATTTTATTTCAGTTAATTTTTATTTATTTTTAAAGTAATAAAAAATTTTTATGGTTTCAGTTTCAGTTAAAGACAATAAACCTGGATTCAACTGCTATCTATCAGTATGTGCTTTCAACACTACTAACATGCAGAGATGTACTTACTAGAAGAGAACATGGTTGGCCTCATAGCGCTCGAACCTGGCCGTCATGCACATGGACCTGTAACAGAGAGAGGTTTGAGAGGAGGACGGAAGCTGTGATGAGGATGTCTGGGAGTGTTTGATCTGCTCTCCCATTCAGAACAACTGAACTCACGTCCTGCTGTGAATGAACCCCATAATTAGCTTAAAAAGTGAATGCACATTAACGTTTGGTGTCATTAAGTTATTTTTATTTTTCAAAGAAATTAATACTTTTATTCATCAAGGATGCATTCAATCAAAATTGACAGCACAGACATTTACAAGGTTTCAAAAGATTTCTATTTCAAATAAATGCTGTTCTTTTGAACTTTATATGTATCAAATAATCATGAAAAATAAAATGCATCAAGGTTTCCACAAAAATATGCAGCAGCACAACTGTTTCCAACATTGATAATAAATCAGCATATTAGAATGATTTCTGAAGGATCATGTGACACTGAAGACTGGAGTAATGATGCTGAAAATTCAGCTTTGATCACAGCAATAGATTACATTTTACAATATATTCACATAGAAAACAGTTATTGGAAATTGTAATAATATTTCACAAGAATTAGCCAGGTATTAAACACCCCCTTACAAAAACTAATTTTGGTCTGTCCCACCTCAGAGACTATAACCTTTTCAGCCGCATTTAACTATGAAAATCAATATAATCATTTCATTATTTATACATAATTGCAGTTGCAGTGATTTTCAAGTCATGTTTTTAATTATTATTATTGTTACACATTCTGGAGTCATGTTTTTCTTTTTCTTAGTTTATGATATTCATTTTTAGCAGGTGGTGTTAAATTGTATTTAAACACATTTTGCCTACATGTTAGGTTGCAACAATTGCAAACCTAAATGAATATAAAATTTATATAAAATAAAGAGTTAGTAACACTTTAGTTTAGTGACCAATTCTCACTATTAACTAGTTGCTTATTAGCATATATTACCAACATATTGGCTGTTTATTAGTAATTATGAAGCACATATTAATGTCTTATTCTGCATGATCATATTTTAGATCACTTAATCCACACCATACCTAAACAAACAACTACCTCACTAACTATTAATAAGCAGCAGATTAGGAGTTTATTGAGGCAAATGTCATAGCTAATAGCTAGATAACAGTAAAAATTGGTCCCCAAACTAAAGTGTGACTATATAATATTTAGTTTGCCGTCCTAAGGTTGACGGACATCATTTTCTGAAGGTTAAGCACCATTTGATGCCATGTGTGTTTGCTGTCTGTTACTGATCACGGGAGGCCGTGATGTTGAGGTCAGACTCACCTGAGCTGATGTTCTCTGAGGTGACACAGCACATCCATGTGGTACAGATGAGTGTAGATGGTGTTCAAGTCCTAAACAAGACAAACACACACACATCAGTGAGCCACACCTGACGCTCTCTTAGCTCTGCATCAGCATTGTGATTGGCTGATCGGACTGACACTATTCATTTTTAAAGTGCCTCTAAACCAAGTAACATGCTGAAGCAAAAATGATGGTGCATTTTACAGTGTAATATTGCAGGGTGAAATACTAACATTAAATTCAAATCAGGTATGAATAATTTTGATGAATATCAAAGATCACTGTGAACAGCACGAGATCACACACAGCAGTGATACACTGAATAAGAGTGAGAAATCATTAGTATCGATGATTAGCTTCATGTCTTGGTGTTTTATTGTAAAGCAAACCACTGATTATTACGCAACAGCATGAAGATATGGCGCAGTTATTAAAGGTCAAACTGTTATTGGTGTAGGCAGTGTTGTGCATTAGCGACAGATACTCACGATCTTTTCAAAAACAAATTAATGTTGAAATACAACTAAATCAATCATATCAGGTTCAGAGTTGGGGAAAGTTACTTTTAAAAGTAATGCATTACAATATTGTGTTAACTTACTAGTCTCAAAAAGTAACTAATTACAAAAGACGAGATAAAACAAAATTAAGACAAAGACTAAATAAAACAGATCAAACAGCACAGACAATAAGAGAAACATGAGCAAACAGCCGATGCTGCTGCCACCACCGCACCACACTTCACCTCATGAATGGACAGAGCAGCCATTGTGCACTTCACTACAAAACGGCCATTCAGAGACATGGATGAGTGAACCAACATCTGAACTGAAAACAACGTAACCTTGAAAACTCTTACATGATCGCTGCTCCAGACTACAAGTGGAACGATACATCGTTTTTACAGATTAATAGGAACAATTTTTTCCGGTTATGCGGAAAATGACGATAGTTTGTGATAGTTTTTCACCATGGTCGGCACTGGAGAAAACGGTATAACAGCTCACTCTAGAGCAGTGGTTCCCAACCACGTTCCTGGAGCCCCCCCAACACTGCACATTTTGCATCTCTCCTTATCTGACACACCCATTTCAGATCTTGGAGTCTCTACTAATGAGCTGATGATCTGAATCAGGTGTGTTTGATTACGAGACATGGAAAACATGGGCTGTGTCCGAAATCGCCCCCTATACCCTCATTCACTATTCCCTACATTAGGTCACTAATTCAGTTCACTAGAAGGAGTGAATGAAAACGAGTAGTGAATTCGGACACTGAGTGCACCGGAAGGAATGCCGCTTTTGCATAGTTTGTGCTTGCTGTTTATTAATCATTTGAAACTAGCAAACTAGCAGCTCCAGTAGTAAGATTAAAGGATTTATCTTGAACTCTGTCACGGAAATTATGTATAAACCCTAATCAAACAATTTAATAATCAATTTACAATGAATTTATACCCGTGTTGTACATTATGCTGTACGCCATGGATGAGCGCTTTGTAAAAATGAACGGATTGATTATTCAGCTGCGGGCACCATCTTCTGGCGAGATGCGGGAATTCATTCGGCGCGTGACTCTCACGGTGCATTATGGGCATTCTCTAGCCGTTGAGCGTGCACCAGTTGTACACTCGTTTTTGCAGTGCATTGTGGGATTGACTGAGTGCACTCGAGAACGTCCACTATGGTTTCGGACACCACTAAAAATGGCTGTTCCCTCAAATAGTGCCCTATTTAAGGGTATAGGGGGCGATTTCGGACACAGCCATGCAGTGTTGGGGAGGTGAAATAAAACCAATCCTGGACTCTGCATGGAGTTTGTTGTGAGTGACACAGGACTATAAGGGCATGTTTGGTCCAATTAAAATGAACTCTGGTGCAACTGAATCAGTGAATCAGTGTTCAGTTGAATCAGTGTGAACTCTGCCATCTGAACTTTGGCGTGCACCAAACAATCAGACCGAGATCAGTCCGCTTCCAAATTAACTCTGGTGCGCTCCGACTGATATATGAACGCACACAGACCAAAAACATCTAAACGAATCAAAAACAGGACGTGCTATCACAAGATGTGACCCAAAAAACGACAGAATACTCAAGCATACCTGGTTCTTCTCATTATATGAACGATGTTGCTCATTACAGTTCGGTACAAATCTAAACTTTATTAGTTTCCGACCTTGATAAGATCTGTTTCTGTCCAACACTGTGTGTGTTTGCTCTCTCTCGCTCTCAGTAATGTGAACTGGACACTTTAACATCTTTACTGCTACCCAGAATCACCTGAGAAACACATATGTTTACATACATTACAGTTGTCTGAAGCATCTACATAAGTTTCATAATTATTTATTTTATTATTGTTGTGTATATTGAGAATTAACATCCTCATGCCCTTAGTAATGTCTTGCACTGTTTTCCATGAATATTTATTTTTTTAATGTACCATTCCATCACTTGCTCAGCAATGGATGCTCTGCAGTGAATGGGTGCCGTCAGAATGAGAGTCCAAACAGCTGATAAAAACATCACAATAATCCACAAGTAACTCCAGTCCATCAGTTAACGTCCTCTAAAATGAAAAGCTGTGTGGTTGCAAAAAACAAAGCAAGAGATGTAATGCTAAATGTCTCCAAATCTGTTCCGATGAAGAAACAAACTCATCTACATCCTGAATGGGCTGAAGGTGAGGACATTTTCAGCACATTTTCATATTTGGGAGAACTATTCCTTTAAATACCTGTATAATCAAAATGATGTTTAGTTTGATTACTTCTTTTATATTTGCTTTTATATATATCTATCTGGTCCTGTGAGTTATCTGTGTATATATATACACACACACACAGAATGGCAGAATGATAGTAAAGCTCAAGTTGCACTTGAACTTGACAGAGAGAGAGAGAGAGATTAGAGAGATTTGTAATTTGTAAATTATATCTGAAACATGTTGAAACATGTGAAAGCATTGTTCGCTACTGAATGAACTGATTAAAGGATTGTACTAAATTAAAAGAAGATCATACAGTTGTGTTTTGGTGCTTAAACCAAATGTTGTAATTACATGTTATAATCCTGTTTTTGAATAACAATGGTTATGCATGTTTAGAAAGAAAATATGCACAACTAAAGAAAGCATGAGACCAGGTTTTAAAAGAATGACTGGCGTTACAAGTGTGATCAGTTGGGAGTTTTCAAAAAGTACCACTTAATTATGAAAAGAATGCCAACACGAATTGCAAAAGCTGTAATTTTGCTGCTGTTACTTTACTATGTGATCAGATGCACCAGTTTTGCCTGCTGGACCATAGGTCAAAAATCCCACATATGCACACTGAAAGCAGAAGTTGGACCAGTAAGAAAGCAACACCCTGTGACAGCACATTCAGCAGCATGAATGTAGCTGGATCAGAAGAATAATGAGTGAAAAAAGCGACGACGCTGCAGACGGAAGAAAAGTGCCGTGTGGCATGGAAAGTCAAGAGGGCAGGATCTGTGCCACGCTAAACCAAACGGAAAACACAAACCTTCCCGCTGCCATGGTGAAGATGGAAAGTTACACAATCTCTCTTCATCTGCAGACGTAACGGTGAAAACAACGACTCATGATACACAAATCTCTTATTCTGTTTCAGTCACGTGACTTTTCCTGCTCATCCGTCATATTTATGACCATCAGTATGGCAATATCTATAAGCATATATGTGATCTGTCTAGAGAAATGTGAGATCCAGCGAGAAGCACTTAAATTCAGCAAAGAACACACATGTCCCTGTGATTTAGTTTAATGCCAGATGAAACAGCGCTGATGATCTCAACAGTTCTGACAAACACGAGAAACACTGTGCCATGAACAATCCGTACAATTTATCATGGATTTACTGTAGAAGCACTAACTGCACCATGGTATTGAGGCAGAAATGTGTGATATTCATACAGAATTGTATTAATGTAGACGTGTTAAATGTAGTAACTGAGTAATGGTTGTTAATGAGCCATAGCATTTGTGCATTTGTATTTATACTAAATGTATTCAGGCTATTGTTTTCCATACAAACACCACAGAAACCGTATAGTTAGATTTTACTATGGTAGTGAGGTGCTGTGTGTGGTTTTACCTCTGGTTAACATGATCTAATTGTGTGGTTATAGATGACCAATGGTTTATTTTAATAAAAGATTCCTAACTCAAACAGTCAGAACATTTAAATTTTACTCTATAAATATGAGGTTGTTACAATTTTTACTAGGGATGCTCCTAAATAAACCTGCTGCTGTCTGTCATTAATGTTTATTTATGCATTGAAGACTAACCAGTGTTATTTTAAAGTTAAACCGATTATTCCGTTACTGTGGTATTTCTGTACCTGAATATTACTGTTATACCTACCTGAAAAACTTAAAGCACAGTTAATTTTAGTTGTATCTTGTCATTGTTTTTGTTTGTGCCATTGCTTGTCATTAATCTATTCTTATTTTATTACTGACTGTTTACATGTCTTTTTTAGTTAAAATAAATTCAATTCAGAGTTTGAAATCAAAGTTATTTTTAAGTATCTTCCTCACAATATAAATATGAATCAACAACATTATAAATTGTAAAACACAAATACACTGGGTGACAAAACATTTAGGTTGGATGATTGTAGTTAAAAAATATGTCTAAAAAAATACCCGAACTCCCTTCTCAAATAAAAAAAAATCCTCCCTATAAGAGCCACCTAAATGTGGAATTCCCCCCATTTTCCAAAACGAAATTCAGGCCCTGATTTAGTACTCTGTTAAAACAATAGTTACATTACATTACATATATTACATAATTACTGTACAAATTTTACAAAAATATAAAAATACAACAAAGGCAACATCTATAGTATTACTTTATTTGAAAAAAGGTTAACGGTGATCCGAGAGCTTACATATCAGTTATATAAAGCTTGAAGCATCAGAATTGGGATCGGGATCGGGATTACCATGATAAGAAATCGGTACTCGGTATCGGCTGCAAAAATCCTGATCAGAGCATCCCATACTTTACAGATATCACTGTTTTTGTTAATGAACATAAATGTACATCTGCATCGTGCCATCAAAGTCAGGGAACACAAACCTGTTTCATGATTTGAAACAATATCTCCACATTAACTGTCTGGTTTCTACAACTTTCACTCAGGAGAAGAATTCTGCCTTTAAACTAGTGGTCGACCGATATGGGGTTTTTAATGGCCGATGCCGAAATTGAGAAATCAATCTGGAGTGCGTTTCCCAAAAGCAACTATGGTCGCAAGTTCCGTCGTTACCAATAGAGTTCAATGGAACGAACCACCATAGTTAGCTAACGATGCTTTTGGGAAACGCACCCCTGGCTGATTGGCCGATATGAGGCCGATATAATACATGTAATTACAGTAAATAAGAGACATGCAGAAAATTGGTGAAACTAAATGAACATTTATTATGCATATTTATTAAAACCTAAAAAAATTTAAACAATTGAGGTAACATTTAGTGCAGCCTTTTCTTTTCTTTTCTTTTGCTGAAACAGCTACAAAAAATATATATATATATACAGTATATATATATACAGAGGTAACACTTAAATTAACAAGGTTTAGTGCAGCCTTTCTAACCTTCATAATTAATGAACAAATATTCATAAATTAATGTCACAAATAGTATGTGTAATTCCGTGTATTCTGTGTATTGCCTCTTAATGGATACGTTCATTTCTGAACCTACTATATTTTTATTTCATTAAAATAGTCAGACTGTGTCGTCACCGATAGGCTCGTGGGCAGCACGTCGACATGTAGCGCCATTGCGCTTCGGGTGTCCCGTGTTCGAGTCCCAGCTCGTGGACCTTTCCCGATCCCATCCCCCCTCTCTCTCCCACTTCGCTTCCTGTCTCACTACTATCCTATCAATAAAAGGCAAAAACGTCAAAAATAAATCTTAAAAAAAAAAAAGTCAGACTGCGGGTGTGTCGACGCACTGTCAGAGAGAACAGACAGCGAGAAAGAGCAACTGGTATCAGTGTGTATCAATAATGCACAAAATGAGTACTGAAACGATTTCAAATATTTCAGTATCTGTATGCATCAAAAAATCTATATTTTTGACAATGCAGATGCTACAGAGCCATGGGCCACAGGAACAGCACTAGTGCGCTGAATGACATGGGAAACAGAACATGCAAATCACACACTCCTAACGTGCTCTGACTTGTCGCAGTATGCTCCCACTGCAGCACTAAACCATCAGTCCAATGGTCATGCCCGGGCAGATCACCATGACATGATGCATGCCTTCTATACTGTCTGCAGTGGTGTAGTTTAAGATGTTAGGATCGATCCTGTCTCAATCAGAGAAAGCGCTTGTGCAAAACATCTGCTGGCATTAATATCGATGGTTTTGTGATGCAATACATATAATTCATGTCACAACATAGAGTAAAAACTGGTTGTGAAACCCACTGAACATTAGTGCTGTGCAGCGGTGCACGTGTCACTTGAAAGCAGGGCACAGTAAAGCGATTCTTGTTTTCTGCACACTGAAAAAAAAAAGAAACTACCGTATTTTTTTAATAAGTCCCACCTGATTAGGGGTGGGCGAAATGACAAAATATGACACAATTTTTTTTCAGGAATATCACGATTTTATCACGATTCTTTGTCATGTTGGTTTTGCTATTTTGCAAGTTGTCTGAGCAGTACAACCAAACTAATTTCCCTATTTTAAAAACAAAGCCTTACAAGGTAACAACATATAAAATAAAAAAGAATGGCAGATATTTAGGCCAAAGTGAGTCATTATTTTATCTTTGTTATTCAAAAAATAAAAACAAAGATACACAGTGCTTTATTTTTCAGGTACAGTAGGTGTATTTATCAGTAGCATTCAATAAACTGAATTAAATATAAAAAATAAAACACTATATACATCAATTATACATTGATTTTTATTAAAGAAAGTTCTTCAGTCAAGAGCAGTGAATGATTTATCTCGTTGTGTTTTATTGTTTATTAACATTAAAGGGATAGTTCACCAAAAAATGAGAATTCTGTCATCATTTACTCACTCTCAAGTTGTCTCTAAACCTGAATGAGTTTCTTTCTTCTGTTCCACAGAAATGTTAGTTTGAAGAATGTGGGCAACCAAACAGTTCCTGGTCTCCAGTGACTTCCATAGTATTTTATTTCCTACTATCAAAGTCAATGGGGACCAGCAACTGTTTGGTTACCCACATTCTTCAAACTATATTCTTTTGTGTTCAGCACAAGAAAGAAATTAATACAGGTTTGGGATAACATGTGAGTGAGTAAATTTTTGGGTGAACTCTCCCTTTAATGACAATCGGTAGCATGTTTAGTACTATTAGTTTGCTGTCGCTTTAAGACCTGCACGCATCTAATATACAGGCACACACCTTGTGTGTTTTTGACAGTATTAGCACAATCAAATGTGAAAGATAACTTAGTCCTGTAATCAGGCACTGTTTGACGGGCTTTTTAGTGTGCGCGCGCTTCAGCTGTACACGCTCAGAAACAGCGCATGTCAGAACAGCACGCGAATTAAATGTTTAACCGGCAAGGCTTTAAAGCACATACAAATAAATCAAACTAGATAAATCAAATAAATCAAATTACAGATGCACGCCAACTGTCAGGGGTGTTTAATGCGCCTCTGTTTCATTCACACAGATTCTGCAGCACAACAGTTGGTTCAGTACTGATTAAAGAGCTGGTTCAGTTCTGTGTTCAGTTTTATCTCACACTCATCACATCGCACTGAGAAAAGCCATCTCAAAATAAGAGTCTTTGCATATCGAGACAGCTTGATGCTTCCTTACTGACCTGCAGAACATCATATGATATGAATATTCACTAGTTTTTGAAAGAATTGCAGCATCATTACTCCAGTCTACAGTGTCACACGATCCTTCAGAAATCATTGTAATATGCTGATTTGCTGCTCAAGAAACATTTCTGATTATTATCAATGTTGAAAACAGCTGCTTCATATTTTTGTTGAAACCACAATACATTTTATTTTTCAGGATTCTTTGATGAATAAAGTTCAAAAGTACAGCATTTATTTGAAATAGAGATCTTTTGTAACATTACAAATGTCTTTGCAGATACTGCTTCCTGTGATTGACGATCAGTGATCGGCTCCAAAAATCCTGATCGGAGCACCCTTAAAGGTAAGTGATTTTAAACAAAAACTATTTTATTCACAACATTATCTCTCTTAAAACACCTTCTAGTGTTACAATATTCAAAACAGAGTTAGATCAAGTTTTACTCTGTGCAAACCAAACTATCACTTTAATGTAATAATATGTTTGGGGGTTTATGGAGTTTGATTACCCTAGGTATTTTCTAGGAGGTAGTTAATGGAAAACTGGTGAATGGTTCATAAGGACTCCACGATGTATCAAAAAGGTCTGTTAAAAAGAGCCGCTCACATTCCCAGCATGCCTCAAGATCAAAACCATGCAAAACTAACATACCAGGTTTGACCTCATTCTCTGCCCTCTCATGTTGGTTTTGTCCTGTACCAGCACAGCTTATGGACATACACGAAGTACTGGCATTGTAGTTCAACATGGAGTCAGTTTACAGCCTCAATCTGAGGTGCAACACAGCGCTGGATCTGCACTAAATCTGAGCACACTGAACACCCTGAGACACTGGGGCTGCACGATTTAGAGACAAAATATAATTGAGATTTTTCTGATAAAAAAAATTGTGATTGCGATTTTAAAAAATAAACATAAATAAAACATAAATAAAAATCTGCTTTCCTGTGCTTGTTTGTAGGACTTGTTTACAAAAATGTTGTGATTATATATAAATATGACTATAAAATGATAATAATAATAATAATAATAATATAATTATACTACTATTATTATTATTATTTGTAACAACAACAATAATAATAAATCATTACAATATATTATTATTATTATTATTATTAAATATATTATTAATAATAATAATAATAAATAAAACTGGAAATGAATAAATAAAATCTAAAAAAGGAATATTAATATTGTAATATCTTACTGTAATAAAAATTATATAATGTAAAATGACATGACACATGACAAGCAGCTGAATGAGTTTGACTCATGGCTTTTCTGTCACATCAGGAAGTGATTCAGTGTTTTCTTGTGCTAAAAGGCCTGAAACACACACACAATGTGTGGATCAACAATAACCTAGCACACAACAAACAACCTGCTCGTGTATGATATGAGGGACAAATTAATGCCTACAGTTTTAATACATTTTTGCACTTAATTCACAGGTGTATTTATTGAATATTTGTTAGTTACTCTATTAAAGTGTGAATATAAGAAATGTCATATTCACATTCTGTGTCAACGTACAACGGTCCTGAAATTCAGCACTGGATAATGGACATTAATCACTCAGTTTAGTCCATGGGTGACATTTAGTAAATGAATAAATCAAATCAGTATCTTTCTGTCAGACTGCATGGCTTTACTGAATTCTCCCCAGTCCACCTGCTTGGAGAACTGGTTAAGACCCCCTAAGGCTGACCTAGTAAAGCAGAAGTGTCTGATAACCATCCAGCTACAGAAATGAACACAGAAGATCAGATCGACTCGGTGATGTTCTGCACTCAGTGAAGACGCACTGCTGCAATTAAAAATAAAGCATGTGCCGGTTTCGTGAGGTCAGGAGCTCCACGGGTGTGGGTCGCTCAAACAGAAAGACTAATGGGCTGATGGGGTTTCTGTGCGTCCCCGCTGAGCGCGAGAGGACAAACTGACAGTCTTCAGTCTCTTACACCAGGGGTTCTCAAAGTGGGCTTCGAAATAATTTTAGGGCCCTTTGATCCCACGATGCAGAAAATGCGGATGGAATCACAGAATCCAGTCATAAAAATGGAATTTACCATATATTGCAGGATGTCTCAGTTTGGGCGACTACACACACACTGAAGCACGCACGATACTTTGAGGACAATAAAACAGAATCTGAGCAAAAATACACCAGATTTAATAGGGATCTAATGATGTACCCTGGTTAAAAATCGATTAAAATATGTGACAATTGAAGTCGGTTGAGATGTTAACAAATCGTGATACAGTTGGTGGTGGGGGTTTATATGAATGTGTCCCTGAGGGGAACTGACTGTCTTCAGAAAACTTTAGATGGTTTTTCTTTTCATCTTGTCTCTGTATAATGAATATTAAAGCAGTGTTTATAAGCGCAGCGGTAACCAAGGAAATGTTGTATCGCTGCTGTTCCATAAGCGCCACCTGCTGCATGAGACGCAAATTCACTCTCTGACAGCAGGTGGCGCTTATGGAACAGCAGCGATTTTATTAAGCATTTTATGCTTTTTATTTGTATTATTAATTTATTTATTTGATTTGGGGTTGTTTTAAAATTTCATTTTTTTGATATTTGACATAAAAGATATTTCAATTTCACAAAGAAATGTGCAGCATTTTGTCTGAGAAATAATAACAGGACACTTTTTCATTTATAATTTGTTTTAAATCTCATTATGTTAAAAAAAGTGAGAGAATAACTTCTGTTAACCTTTTAATAAATTGTTAAATTATATAAGTTTTGTGATTTCAATTAATTAGACATGCTTTTGATTAATATTACTTAATTTAACCATAAAAACCAGTCCAGAGTCCAGAAAAATTTAAATATAAAAAAGTGTAAACCAGACAAATTAAAACGTAAATTCCAATGGCATCTAAAGCCCAGTTCACACTACATGATTTGAGACAGATTTTGGCACGATCTGCTTGATGTAGCAGGGCTCCAGACTAATATTTGAGATCAGTGCCACTAAGTTCTACAGATGGTGGCGCCAGGAACAGATTTGGTAGCACTGGGGGTTTGTGGGAGTATTAAAATATAGATCATTTAATCATAAAATTATTATTGCTTTGTAAGTGCAGTTACTAATAATATTTCATGTTCATTTCTTGTTTATTTTTCTTTTGTTTATTGTTTATACAGATTTGACAGTAAAGCACAAAGCTTGAGTTAAGATGCATACAAAATTTACTTTTATTAACAACAGTAACAGGTGCAAAATCACATTTTTATATAAAAAAATGTATATATTCCACTCTTATTAAATGTACCATTATTCTTCTAGTATATGGAACTGACCAACTTCAGTGATTATGTGTGATTTAGTAGCAAATTGAAGAAAAGTTTGTTTTTCAAGGCACTTTGTGACTTTTCTTACTTCATACACAAAAAAGTGTACAATTCTGACAAAATCTGATTTCTTGATGATTTGATATTTTATAATAGTGATTTTATAATTTCAAAATATAGAGGAAAAAGTAGAAATGAATTGGATCATTTTAGAGCTTTAAAGTGCTGGAAATAGTTGAAAGTCATTGAAAAGTGCTTGAATTTCTCTCTCAAAAGGTTGTACAAACCCTGAAATGAATGATGTAATGCATTGGACTATTTCTACCACAACACCATGGTTACAGTTAGCGTTACCGCTTCTGGTTTCCTGACGTATGTCAGCGCTGTTTATAACAGAGAATTCTGTGCAGAATTAGAATGATTCTCACTGGATCTCGCAGAACTGTCGCATAATCATAACCTACAAAAAAATTGTGTAGTCTGACTCTGAACCACCCTTAAGAGTACAAACTATAGTAAGCATATGCTTAATCACTGTTATAATTATGAGAAAAATAAAAATACAAAAAATCATGCTGATTTTGTAATACAATGTTATGAACTGGCAATCTGGCAATTAAAGGTGCACTCAGTAATTTTTTTTATAAATTAAAAACATTTTACACATGCAAAAGTATTATCGAGAAATACTGTCCAGCATTTGTGAACAAACACGTAAACACAAACTTGCTTTAAACTGAATGGAGTGAATCCACGTGAGCCATCTACGCTATTAAAATGTTCACAAGCAAAATCAGTTCAAACGTACACTCACAATAACGTTACAGGTCCTCTGTTGTTTCTAAATATCTGCACAAAACTCCTTAAGCTATAAGAAAGCACATAAGAGTAAATTATCACCGAGGGTTTCCTGACCATAAAGGGTTTTGTGCCACTGACCGCTGGATTTTGAGGATTTTATTAGTGCCACAACGTGTGTTTTGAGTCTGTACTGTCTTCAGCAGTTCACCACATCTGAGCACACCATCAAACTCCCATCAGGCAAAGCAGCCTGAGGGACAAAGCGGGCGGCATAATGCTATGGAAATTAAGACTAGGATTATTTGTTTTGCTCTTACGTAATACTACACACCCATCTGGAAGCTCAGTATCAGAGCAATGAGAGTTGGTGCAGTTTGTGTTTGTTAGTCTGATCAGCAGCTTTCACTGCACTCAGACAATCGGAAAGAAAGCGCCCACACCTGCAGCGCTGTACGCTACCTGTAAACACACACGGCAGAAAGCTCTCAATGAAGCACAGATGACCAATCCTAAACCAGCTTCTCTTGGTTTCTTACACTCACTTCCCAAAATGGCACGGAAGTGACCTGCTTTATCAAACTCGACAACAAGGGTGGCACAGTTTTGGGCCAGCTGCCCTTTTATTGCCACTAAAAACCTCTTTTTGCGCATTGCAAACGCAAACCTTCAATTTTCTGTTACGCATTCTGTAGTTGCAAATCCTGCTAATATGTCACCAAGAGCATGATATCTAGTTGGTTAACACAGATGAGGTTTGGTTGAAATTACAAAAATGAATTGCGATGGCCAGCGTATTAAGGATACGCTGAAAACTACATACCAATGTTTGCACCCTTTTAGATAATTTCCAGCTTTTTATAAAGAAAAACTATTATTTGAATTCACAAAAATGTTGAAAATAAAACATTTTATGAAAAAGATTTATTTCTAGCAAAAAAGTGGATCATCCATGGTTTCTGCAGGTTTAATGAAGGTAAATTTAAGATTTTTTAAACACCTTTTAAGACCAAGTAAAGAAAATTTAATAAATAAATTGAAGGGATCACAATATGTCAATATAGTCTCTAAACGTAAATGTCCAGAGAGCACATAATGAGTTGTATTAGTAACACTTCAAATTTAGAAAATACAACTTCCAACAGATCTCCACTACTTTCTTATACATCTTACTAAAAGAAAAAGCTTAAGGCTTGAATGGCTCTGATCCCATCCAACTGAATACAGAAATAACTTTTACTCTACCTTCTGATCACACTGCAAAAAAAAAGTGATGTTATTCATCAGTATTTTTGTTTCTTTTTCAGTGCAAATGTCTAAAGATTCTTAAATCAACTTACACTTCCTTGAGAAGCAAAATGACTTAAAGGGGTCATATGATGCTTTTTTAAAGATCATTATTTTGTGTATTTGGTGTAACAGAATATGTTGACATGCTTTAATGTTCAAAAAACACATTATTTTTTAAATACTGTACATTATTGTAGGTCCTCTATGCCCCGCCTCTCTCAAACGCTTCGTTTTCTACAAAGTCCCTCCTTCCGACAAGCGCAGTCTGCTCTGATTGGCCAGCTGACCCAGTGCATTGTGATTGGCCGAACACCGCAAGCACTTGTCGGAAATGTAACGCCCCTTACCATAATCGCGAGCTTCATCGAGCTTCAATCGCGTGACAGACACAGTGATGAAGCTGGTATGTGTTTGCAGTACACAAGCCACGGTTAAGACAGCTGACTCCACTGTGATGTGACACTGTCTCTCTCTCTCTCTCTCACACACACACACACACACACACACACACACACAACGCGTTACTCTGCGCTGCTCCGAGGAATAAGAGTCTTATCTAGCAAAACCATCGCTCATTTTCTAAAAAAAATTTAAATATATATACTTTTTAACCACAAATGCTCGTCCTACGCCAAAGAACTTTTATACAACTATACATGATTTATTGTAGCTCACCACCATCTGTAATGCTTTATGGAATAAATATTATGTAAACGTTTACCTTCTCTCTGAGTCTTTCTGATAGAATTTTTTATTCTGGAAGTGTTCTTTAAAATTATTTAAGATTTAAAAAAAAAAGTATTGCTTTCTGATTAACTGATTAAAATGAAATGAGTTTTCACTCCCCACTGACAGATATTTGTTCTTGTTTAAAGCATAAACTCACTTAATTTTGTTCAACTTCTCAGAAAACAAGACTTCATATTTTCAGTTTGCATCTCAAGTTGTATCTTGATTTAAGGATGTTTAGATATTTGTATTAGAAAACAAGACAATAATACTGAGGAAGATATTCATTTATTGCAGAGCATGCAACTGCCACGACTTAATAAACTTAAGACTTTCTGCTCTGATTTAAGACATTTTTAAGGACTGAATTTGTGGAAGGGCGTATTAAGACTTTGTAAGACCCACAGAAACCCTGTCATCATTCTGCAGTGAACTATTGGCTGGACGAAAATAAATCTTATTGTTGAGCTCTGTAATAAAACAAACCTTTGTACTTCGAACTGATATTTGAGCAGTCTTAGGCCAAACTTACGACAGGCTTTTAATACAATGATTTTAATACAATGACCCAGATTTACTTTAAATCAAGTAGACAAATTGCTAATGCTGCTGTTGTGTAGTGTTGCTCAGCTTTGATCCAGATGTGTGAATCACATCGCACTAGACAGAGGTCATGGCACACTGTCATTCAGTCTGGCCCGCCAATGCCAGCATATAAACTATCTGAGTAGGGTTATTTAGACCGTGAGGCCCAGAAATGCTAGTCGATGTCTAGTCAGTCAGCTCACTAGGATTTGAGACACAGCCCGCGCCTCGAGTGTCCGACTGCACCGCTGGAATGCAGTAAAGTTTCATTGATTTCTGTCATTAATAAACGACTTGAGACGTGAAACATAGAACTTCTTTCAAATGTTCACACTTTGAGCTAATGTGTACTGATCAAGTACTGCAGTTTTACTCTGCTCACTGAGAACAAGTCTGTGGAGTAGCTGAACATCTGTCATCGTACAACATAAATAAACTCACATAGAATACAAAAACACCACTTAGAGACCCCAAACAAATAAATAAAACAGCTACAGTCAAATATATGAAGTCAATCATCGAGCACGAGACACGTTAGTTCATGAATCTTTGTAACGATCTACTGAATTGAGTCCTGAATCGAAACTAATAAGCTATTTAGCGCAAGTTATTGACATTCTAAAGTGGTGTTTTTACTCATATCTGTTGTGATAAAGTATTTCTGTGGGTGTTTTTACCTCAGCAGTTCGTCGTGTCGGAGGAGTTTTCAGCACTTTCTTCAGCGATAAATCCACTGAGGAATTCATATTAAACTCTCTGATTTCAGGAAATAAAAACTTCATATATTCACGTGTGTCGATAAAATAAAGTAAAATGTAAAACTGAAATCAAATGAAATAAAAATGTCATCACGAACCCCTTGAAGAGTCTGGGAAGTCTGGCATTGATTTGAGTTAGCTTCAGTTAGCATGTGAAGTAAACTGTTGAAAGTGCTGTTGAAGTGAAGCGCGAATCAGAAACAGCCAAAGTTCACAAAAAACAATCCTTCATTCCTGGGAAATTTCTCCTTTCTTGACGGTAAAACATCATAAATAATCAGAGGTTCATATGATCCTCCGAACACAAGCGTCCAGCAACAGCCCATGACTGAGTTCAGCCCCGAGCCGCCACAACAACATCCATATGACCAGCTGCTGCTGCCACTGGAGACCAGTGCGTACTAAACTACACTCATCAGACAGATGTGAGACCAGTGCGTACTAAACTACACTGATCAGATAGTTGTGAGACTAGTGCATCCTAAACTACACGGATCAGATAGATGCATACTACACTATGCTAATCTTTGAAGGACACGAGATCAGTGCATATCATAGACTGTATAAAAACATGGACGTAGTGTCCGTGACGTCACCCGTAGGTTTCTGAAGAGCGGTTTTGAAGCTCAAAGTGGGCGGAGCCGACCATCGCAATCTTGGCAGCGCGTCACTCCCGGATAATCGAAAATGGGCAAAGAGGTGGGAGCT